>NW_019385565.1:254109-258074 GCF_000671375.1 Centruroides sculpturatus
AAAAATGATTCACAACAAAATTTATGAAAATCCTCCGAAGAAGATTTTATGGTGTTACTCCGTATATTTACCGTTTTTTCAAGAAGAAAAGGATATTACATTTATGTACGGGTTACCCGAATCTGTTCAAGGATGGGATTTGATAATAATTGATGATCTGATGCATGAACTGTCTCCAAAAACAGCATTTTTGTTTACGACAGAATCTCATCACTGTAATGTAAGTGTGATTTTAATAATGCAAAATTTGTTTCCAAAAAATAAGATTATGAGAGATATAAGTTTAAATACACATTATTTGATTTTCTTTAAAAATAATCGTGATGAGAGTCAGGTGAATTGTTTAGGTCGCTAAGCTTTTGTGAAAAAATTTAATTTTGTCATGGATGCATATGAAAAAGCGACAGAAAAAGAATTTGGTTATTTGTTATTAGATTTTTATCCTAAAACAAATAAGAAATTTTCTGTGAGAGATTCTTGTTTTCCCGACGAACGACGTATTTTTTGGATTTACTTACCAATAAAATGAAAAACGTATAGAAAAATTATCATATGCTAGCGCTTTTAGTGGAGACTACTCCTTCCCAACAAATGCAATATTGAAAGAAGTTACTCCCAATCAAGTGAAAGTGTTGTGTGAAATTTGTGATAATTTGCTAAGAGGAAATATACCCACTGATGTTCGTAAATTACGAAAATATAAAAAAATTATCAGGAAATTAAGCGAAAAACGCGTTCCTTTGAATATCAAGAAAAAATTTTTGGTTAATTAATCTGGTAGATTCCTTCCTATTCTACTAGCACCATTATTGTCTATGGCAGGAGGGTTAATTGGTAAAGTAATAGGAAAAAAAATCTAATGGCAAAACAGATGGCCTTAGTTTCTCCTGAATTAATTGCGCATCCTGTCGCTGCGTCATTAATTGCGCATTCTGTCGCTGCAATTAATGACAGTAGATCACCTATAGAGTTTCTTATATCGAGATCAGGTAACCATTATATGGATCTACATTCGATTTATCTATGTGTTCAAGAGAAAATCGTAAAGAAAGATGGATCAAAGTTTGGCTCGGAAGAGAAAGTTACTCCTGTTAATTATTTTTTAAATAGTTTGTTTTCTCAGTGTACTATGTTTTTAAATGACAAACCAGTAATTACGGAGGTTAATTATCCGTATCGTGCTATATTAGATGCCTTGCTATTTAATTCGAAAAAAGTGCAAGAAACTTTTTTATCGAGCACGTTATTTTTTAAAGATACTGCCGGACAAATGGATTCGATAAATCCGTTAAATGAAAATAATACTAACTACGGATTAGTTATAAGATTTAACATCAGCAAAGAAAGTAGAATAATAGATTTAATGGGAGGTCTTTATATTGATTTAGCGAACCAGCCTAAGCTTCTAACGAACAATGTAAACCTAAGAATTAAATTGGAAAGATCTAAAGAAAATTTTGCACTAATGGCGAATAACGACGACTATAAAATTATTATTAAAAACGCTTTGCTGAAAATAAATAAAGTAGACGTTAGTTCGTCAATACAGATAGGGTTTGAAAAAGCATTACAGACTGCTATAATTAAATTACCGTTCTGTAGGACAGATGTTAAAGTCTTTACATTAACTAGCGGGATTCAGTCTACAAGTATATCAAACGTTGTTATCGGTCAACTACCTTATAGAATAACTCTCGGATTAGTTTCTAATTCTGCATTTAATGGAAATGTGAAGCGTAATCCTTTTAATTTTAAAAATTATGATTTAAATTATATATGTTTATCAAAAGACAATCAAATGATTCCTTCTAAACCCTATACTCCGGATTATACCAATAAAATTTATGCAAGAAATTTTATCTCGTTATTTGAAGATACCGGATGTATTCATCATCATAAATCTATAAATATATCGTACGACGAGTACCGAGACGGTTATACTTTATATTGTTTTGATCTTACCCCTGATAAATCAGGCTCCGAGAATCACGTTAGTGTTAACGAGCTGGGAAACATTTCTGTGGAATTAAAGTTTTCGAAGGCGATACCGGAAACCATAAACGTTATTTGTTTGCTAGAATATAATAATACCTTAGAAATCGATCATTCACGAACTGTATTCGTCGATTATTAATGAATACCGTTACGTTGTGGAGATTAGCAGCGAGCGATCCGAAAATAAAAAGAAATTTTGGAGGTGTTTTTGCATCTGACAATCTACCGTTTCGAGTTGGTAATAAACAATCTTTTATAATTAATTTAGATGAAAAAAATAAGCCCGGAAGTCATTGGGTATCGGTATTTTTTACGAAAGATAAAAATTCTTGCATTTATTACGATAGTTATGGATTAAAACCGAGGAAAGCGAGTATCATCAGATTTATAAAACGAAATTCAAAAAAATATTGTTGGAATAATATTATTCATCAAAGTTTGTTTTCCTTAAACTGTGGTTATTTCTGCTTATATTTTTTATATAAAATTAATAGAAATCTATGTTTATCAGAACTGCATGTAACAGATAAATTTTATAACGATGAATTTGTTAAAAATTTTGTTAAAAATAATTTTCATTTATCAAAACCGATTGTAATAACCAATAACCAGTGTTTTAATTCAATAAATAAATCTATTTAAAATATGAAAATTGTGTTTTTATTCACAAAACTTACTATTTATGTTCACTAAATTTCCAGCGTTCAATATTCCTCATTTTCTTCTATTACAAGCTGCTATTTGAACCTCGGGCAGTATTTATACTGATACAGGATTTTTCCTTAATAAACAAGTAATGCATTCACCCTGACCTCACAAAATAGGTAACTGGATTTTTCTCCATTCGACTTGACAGGACATGTTAAGGGATTAGGTTAATCTATCATGGTTTTTTTTTCGGGAAAAAAACGACAATAATCATCTGATTTGGTGCAAATATCGAGCTGTTTTTATATATGAGTTAGGATTAGATATAATACTGATTATATCCAACAGAATTTTGTACTTTTCAATACTTAAAATATAAAAAAGTTTTATTTAATACATACCTGTTTTCGAGGAAGAATTCTTATCCTCAGATGTAATGGTAACAGAGAGCAACATAAGTTTTTTTATTATCTAGAGATTATATACGATTTAAGTTTTAAAAAAAACGATTTGTTCTTAAAGAAAAATATGATTTTGTGATTGATATTGGCAGGAAAATTATGGTAAATATATATTTAAAAAAACGAATTATTGGACAGCGTTTTTTTAAGAAAAATCTATTTCGTTAATTTTATTGATCTCTGTAGATAATATACAACTTGATAGTTTTTTTAGAAAAATATGATTGGTTTTTATAAGATTTAACTTTTTTTATCTGCTTACTTTTCTCAGTCGTTAGATCCAAAATCAAATCTTGTCTTTTTGTTTTCACCACTTCTTTTGCTTATCAAAATCAAATTGTACAATTAGTTTAATTTTATTTAGGTTTTCATTATATCATCAATGATGTTACTAATATTGTGAGTATAGAGAAACAAAACTGTCATAATATTTTTTTTTTTCTTAAAATCAAAAATCAAATTCTACAATTAGTTTAATTTTATTTACGTTTTCATAATATCATCAATGATGTTACTAATGTCATGAGTATATAGAAACAAAAACTGTCATAATATAATTTTTAACAGAATTATTAGGCAAAAACATCTGCGAAAAAACAGCTGTCCCCTAGTTCGAAGACACAGCTGGGGAAAAAAACAGCTGTACCCCAGTTAAAAGACAAAAACAGGTGTGCCCTTGTACCCAGTTCGAAGACAAAAAGCACAGCTGTCCCTAGTTCAAAGACACAGCTGGAAAAAACAGGTGTGGTCATAGTACCCCGGTTAGCCCTCTTAGACGCGCCACCTATTTTGACTTTGGTGCAAAAACCGGTCTCTGGTGCTCACCGGGATGAAAATATGCCAGCGTTTTTTCATTTTATT
>NW_019385566.1:0-110159 GCF_000671375.1 Centruroides sculpturatus
CTTATGAACTGAAGGTCGTCGCAATCCCCTTTACGAAAACAGGCAATTAAATTACGTTTGATATCCTACAAACCACGAGTATAGTGTAAGAAAATTCAGTCATTGTCACGCGTAGATCTATAAATTTCCACTGTCTGCCTTTCCTTCATCTCGAGAAAGGAGTTAGATACATTAAAGACGAGACCAGATATTTATATGTTAAATTTTAAGTGTAATCACCAATAAAAAGATGCGGTCGAGCAAAATACTTTGTCTAGACTCTATATATAGAGTTTAGACTGTGCTGCATAAATGGTTGTTATACTTCCTTCACCGTCAAATAGTACAATGTTTAATCCCTGCAGATTATCCATAACGGAGAGCTTTTACAGAGTTATTTAGAACAGTGTACTGTACTGTACTTGTTTAATCTTACATAAGGTAACATTTTCCGAAAAACGACGGGGGCACGTGCCTCTGTCCCCCAATCTGCACCTATATTTCAAAATCCCGGATGAATCCGAAACAAGTGTTGTGTTTTATTTAATTAAATTAAATTAAAATTCGACGGTAGACCGGAAATCCGAAAGCAAATTTACTTAATTTCCTTNTCGTCTTATGAACTGAAGGTCGTCGCAATCCCCTTTACGAAAACAGGCAATTAAATTACGTTTGATATCCTACAAACCACGAGTATAGTGTAAGAAAATCCAGTCATTGTCACGCGTAGATCTATAAATTTCCACTGTCTGCCTTTCCTTCATCTCGAGAAAGGAGTTAGATACATTAAAGACGAGACAAGACATTTATATGTTAAATTTTAAGTGCAATCACCAATAAAAAGATGCGGTCAAGCAAAATACTTTGTTTAGACTCTAGAGTTTAGACTGTACTGCATAAACGGTTGTTATACTTCCTTCACCGTCAAACAGTATAATGTTTAATCCCTGCAGATTATCCATAACGGAAAGCAGAGTTATTTAGAACAGTGTACTGTACTTGTTTAATCTTACTTAAGGTAACATTTTCCGAAAAACGACGGGGGCACGTGCCTCTGTCCCCCAATCTGCACCTATATTTCAAAATCCCGGATGAATCCAAGACAAGTGTTGTGTTTTATTTAAAATTCGACGGTAGACCGGAAATCCGAAAACAAATTTACTTAATTTCCTTTTAAGGTTGGAGTATTAACGTTGCAAAGGACAGACATAATTCACGCGCACTAAAAAGTAGCAAATATATGAAAATTACCTTACTTTCTTACTTAACTACGAAATAATTTTCTACTTACTTGTAAATGTAATATCGCCGTCTTCCTCCGCGACCCTTTCACTTTTAAAAATCCGCATATAAAATAGTACGACATTTGATTGCTAATAACTCTGATTAACTCCTTTAGTGAACACTACAAATTTAATATAGAGTTTGTATACTTTTAACGTAACTATTAACTAAATTTTATTAAAATTTATTAGATGCCACTCCGACAGTTCCCTTGTTAGTTATATTATTTATAAATTGACGTAAAAATATAATTAATTACTAAACACGTACTAAATTAAATACCGAATGAAACAAGAGTTAATATACTAATATCTAAATAGTGGAGTAAATAAGAATATTACCTTGTATACAGTTAGCTTGTAACTTTCTAATTATCAGGATGTATTTGCCTATAAAAATATTCAAGTAAGAATACGTAATCTTTGAAAGCGAAAGTATTTTCTATTGGCTAAATAACGACGACCTTTCGAAAAGGTTGTTTTGATTTCGAAATGAAAGCGGAAATTGTGAAATATATATTTAAGTATAGAGAAAATCATACATTTATTTAACTTTTTTAATTGTTACTTCGAATATTTTTAAATTTTGTTGTTGTTTAAGTGTAGTCCAGTCGAATTTGACTCCTATTACATCGTGGATAAAAGTCTCCCACCCCATCCTGTCAGCAGTTTCTTTTATTCCATCCGTCTCATTAGCTTCCTTCCATCTTGTCTAGCATAATTGCGTGCATATTGGTTTTATTTTAGCTTGATTTTTGTCTCCAGAGAGCAATCTAGTCTTATGTAATGTATCCTATATGACTCTATTGTTAAAGGAAAAGTATAATGTACAGGGACAAGCCACTACTCATTTGAAGTGGAAAGGATGTATTTTAAATTAAATAAATTAATATAATATAATATATTTTAAAATAAATAAATGCTGGTCATTTTTACTTTCCATTGTATTGTAAAAACTTGTTTTAAGTGGAAAAAAATCAATACCCTGCTACTCCGGTTTACACAGGTTTTGCCGTATCTTTTGGACGAGTAACGAGCAATTATTTATCGTAACATCGTCACAATACCGGGCTACAATTTTGAATCATATTTTTTTAATTTATTTAATTTAAAATACATGCTTTCCACCTGAAATTAGTAGTGTTTTGCCCCTGTACATCATACTTTTCCTCTTAGCATGATCATCTATCTAACTCATTTCAGGAGAAAATCTTTAAATTGAAATACAGTTTGTATTCTACAATATACTTGTGAAAAAAACCCCCAAAAATTAAATAATTAGATAAAAATTTATAGATGTAATTATTTCCCTCCTGGAAAATTTTCTGCGGATGCCCATGATAATGACGATAATATTCGTCATTATCATACTCAATGTCATCTCATAAACTGCAGTAACTCAGTAAATTTTCACTAGATTTGTCACAACGGTTGACACAGAAAACAATTCTTTACTTCTTATAATATCCTTTATTTCGATTTAAATAAAGGATATGATAAGAAGTAAGAACTGTCGTCTGTGGTATTCTGTGTCAATCATTGTGACAAAATCTAGTGAATATTGGATAGAATAGATAATCACCAAAATGATAAACTTACGTTTTCTTACCAGGTGTTGCGAGAAAAACAAATAAAGTTATATTACCATCGTCTATCAGATTTCGTCATATGACACAGTATTTGTTTGAATTGTATAACAGTTGCAATTGTGCAAGGTTTTATCTAAGGCTTAATCTTTAGCTGTAGTCAATAATAATCATTAGCACACTCATATCTCGAGACGGGTAAGACTTAATTCGTTACTAACATTTATAGTTTTTCATAAAATCCATCCCTACCCTCAAAATTGAGCTTTTTTTCCATTTTATAGTAATTAAAAATATAAAAAGTTTTTATAAACAAAAATCTAATAACAGATGGTGCCACATACAATTTTATTTACTTTGCTTAATACTATAAAAGTTATTTTTCTAAATAAAAACTTATAACAGCCGTGAAAGTTATGCAATTCTTTGCTGGATTTTTTTATTGATATTTCTGCTTACAACAGAAGTTAAGAGTATTTTATAATTTGATTTTCTGTATTCTTTCCGTGCTACAGACTGAAAGTATTTCTAATTGATTTTCCTTTCCGCATTTTTTAACGGGTGGGAACTGTTTAACAACGTTACTTTGGCATGTCAATTTGCCAGATCAACTAGCGGGGGTGGAGCTCCCTGGTAGAATAATGGTTACAAACATTAAATAGCCAAAATTTATTTCTATAAGGGTGTAAATTTAAAGGTATACTGCTGAATCCCGATTAATCGAGCTGAGTTGTGGGAAGAATACTTTGTCAACTGAACAGAACGTAGCAGTTCGTTTCACAAATCTTGACCAAGCGATGCGCAATACCCGAAAATGGCTTTAAAACAATAGACGATCAATTTCGCACTTATATTTGGCACCCACGTGTTTAAAATGCATTGTTTTACTTCAGAATCGTCGATTTACTTCTCATAATTGGTTCGATTCCGTTAAACATTTGAATTTCTGAAGAATTTTTCGATCTGTATTTTATATTTTTGAATCAATATCGTCATGGTAACGTAATAAAACAATATAGTTAAAAACACTATTATTATTGCAAACTCCATTCGTTCAATAATTTCATTTTTGGTATTTTCTTGTTCAGTAGGCAAGAATGTAGTCTACAGGATGCTCGAAAAAAGGAATTTTTCAGTAATTTAAGTACTAAAGATGAATTTATAATTATTTAATAAAATAAGCATACACCCGTTCGAACTGATGTATTGTTTTCTAAGTTTTCCGTTCAAAAAAAATAATAACAACTGCACGTGTATATAGTGAATAGTATCTAGAAGGCCACTACCATCACCAAAAATGAACAGTTTTATAATCATTTATTTGTAGAAGTAAATTAAAAACGAAGCAATTTTCCTTCTTTTTTTTATATCAATAAAAATACTATTTTGATATACAATATTTTTTGCAACAGAATATATAATGTTAAATAATTTATAGATGTTATTCAAATAATTTTTTTAACCAAAAAGGTTTACATAAACCCTATTTACAATATACATACAGCAGATTAATTTTCATCAATTTTCACACAAAAAATCAGAGGTAAAAAAATTTGTTCTAACTACCAATAAAAATCTTTTGTAATATTTTCCTTTAAAAGTTTCTTTTTTTTTTTGCCAATCTGTGGAAAAAATGCAATGTTTTCATGTACTGTACATTTCTTTTTAAAACAATTTAAAATTGTTTATTCCCAATTAAAAATATATGTAAAACTGTCACATGATCTTATTAAGAACATGTTAAAATAAATTTCTAAGGAACCACATATTTGGATATTATTTAAGATTTTTTTTGTCTACAAATGAATAACAATGGATCCATTTTCAAGTATTTGATACCAAAAAAAAACAAAAAGTTAAAATATTACTAAGATAAATACAAAGGCAGATGACAATGTTATGAAAGCATACAAAAGTCAACTATATATATTGGTAGCAATACTTGTTTATATGATAAACAAAACAACACTTTGTATTTTTTTAAGGAAAAGGTACTGATGACCACGGTTTATTTCACAACTGATGTCAATGTCACATTACAAATGCACAATGAAGTAAAATATTTACATAGCATTATCTATGAACATGTCGAACCGATAAAAAATAAGTTACGTGAATATTTAGTATACAAAAAAAACTATCGCTTGTTTTTTTATTTAAAATTCTATGATAGAGGACATGCAAAAATAACAAAAAGAAACAATTGAGATAATGTTTAATAACAAAATTATAAACCTGGCATAAAATATTATTAACCACTTGATCATTTTTTGTTTTGTTTTTTGGTAATTTTTTTCTTTTTTGTTCTTTTGGAGAAACAATTGTAGATTAATTACAAGTATTCACTTAATAATAACAATAACAACATCTATCTTCCAGACAGTAAAATGATACAAGTAGGGCACCAGGAGCTGCTTTTGCAGTAATGATGATAGTATTGATTTAATGAAGTTAAAATCTCACATATATGTTTGTATGTATGCATTGAATGTATTCAATGTATTATCTATCTAAATGTTAGTTTAATGCTATAACTAAAGAGCTTCTCAAAGATAGCAAAATTTTACATATAATGAAGAAAAAATATATAGATCTTTATGTACAAGAGATTTGGATAATTCTACATATGATTTATGAAGATTTATGATGCACCACTGCAATAACATAATCATTTTTGCAGTAATGATTTGAAATCTCAAACATAAATCATCAGTTGAATGGACATCATTTGCCAAAACAACTCTGCATCCAGCCAGTAATCAGATCTTTCAGTTTTTCTGGTCTTTTCATTTTTTGTAAATATACAATTTTTACTGCTGATTTAATTTGCACAATAGTTTTGTTAATTTATTTTCACAACAAATGCTTAAAAGATATATTTCACTTTGCTGGAATTAGTTTCTGATAAATGCACAGTTAACATAAATGAATTGGGCATTCATTTGAAAAGACCTTGATTGAAATGATATCCTTGCGGCTGCGTCAGTAATGTGGGTATGGGAGAGGTAACGAAATTTTGTACACCGGCGACAGTATTGAATCCGTTTGGAGGTGGCGGCGGAGGAGGAGGCGGCGGTGGAGGCGGAGGCGGAGGATGAGTAGACGGCGACGGAAACGAATGCGATATAGATGGAGGAGGATTGACGGTTGATGCCGGAACGGGAATTACAGATGGCGGCGGTGGTGGAAGAGGACGAATATGTGAAGAGTGATGAATGACTGGAATAGAACTTTGTGATGGTAAAGCTTGATTAGGAGGAGGAGGAGGAAGGGCAACATAAGGTGAAGCAACCTGAAAAAAAAATTAGAATTAATATGTTATAAAGTAGTAAAAATGTTTTATAATGTTATAAATTAAATATAAGAAATAAAACTACAGTTTGATTGTAAAGTCCTTCCACACTGGACCATGCTCATGTGGCTTGGCCAAGTGATCCCAACTTTATTTAACTCTTTTGTCATGCAGTCTGCCTATGATGTCATTACTTCATTCCTGGAAGCTCTTCCCATTTCCCTACCCATTGCAGAGTAACTTTACAATTGCTCTTTAGAATCAAAATGTCAATTTTGTAAAATAGTTTTCTTTACTCCCTTTGTCAACATTTTTGTTTTTCTTTTAGATGAAAACAGAGAGCAGAATGCTTTTTCTTTGTACTGTACATATATTCAAAATTATTTATTAAATATTTTCGAAACCATTAGCAGAAAAATTGATAAACAGATTATAATAACAGATCCATATTATGGTTGCCATATATCCCAATTTTTTAGATCTGTCCAATTTGGAACACTTTGTTCTAATTCATTCATTTCTAACGAAAAGTATTCCAATCTGAATTAAAACCAGTCTAATATGAATTGTAAGTAGCAGGTGTCTGCAAGTGTCATACATGCATTCCTTTAGTAATTTTTGATTCACATGTCATGTTCTATTGAGCCTTGATACTGTGTGGTTTCAAAATTATGATTTTGTGCAATAATTAAAAATAGATCAATGGTTATGCCTGGCATTCTAGCTTTTTCTTTTTTTGACTCTCTGCTCTGTGGAATTGAAAGGATCTTTATTATTAATATTATTATTTGTGGGTTTGGTATGTCCACAAAGGGGCAGCCAGGTTTTCTAATAAAACTTTAGGTGAAGTACATAAGTCAAACAAGAACAATTGGTCCAACAAATAATAAAAAATGTTCAGTAATTGATAATTCAATAAAAATAGTTTAAATTATTCACTTAGACTATACCTACTCTGAAAAATGTCTAATGCTAGATATCCATCAAATTTTGCCACAATGCTACCTCATTTACAATGTCCCAATTTCTAGTTTTGAACTTATGGCAACCCTACACTAGATACTTACAAGCATTTACTATTATTGACTATATAATGATTAACAGATGCAAGCTAGTCTGAATTATAATCATTTAAATCAGTCATGAGCAACCAGAGCTTGCAAAGTCCTAATATACTGCCACAGGGCTTTGGAAACATAATTAGAATTGCATAATGGCCAAAGACAGAAAACGGGGAAAATAAAATTAAGCCGATATTCATGATGAACTGCAACATTCAAACTAAACTTGACCAGTGAAAATATGGGCCTTTAATAGTTTGCATACCATTAGTATATACTATTTTAGTATCTAGTATACTGGCAATTATAGAATATGTTTCTACTCAATAGATAAAGCCTGCAACTCCATAAGCAGAAAAAAATGTATGTGGCCTGCTGGAAGGCTACAAAGTTCATTTGTGTCCCACATTCAGGAAAGATTACTCATCATTGATTTAAATTAAACAAATAAAATAAAGTCAGACATTATCAATATTTAATAAAAATATGACTACTATTTTATTTCAATGTGTATGGAACTTTTAATTTATCATTTTATGGTTTTTGACATAATACACATACATATTTCAAAGATAACAGAAAATTATCATCTTATAGATCATAAAAATTAATTAGGAAAGTTCAATAATTTCACTTATATTCCTTAATTTTATACAATAGTAATGTAAAATAAATTAAATTGGAAACTTCAATCACTTGCTATGTTCTTTTGAACAAGTAGCTACATTAAATTTAAAGCATTTAGAAATAAACTAAATAAACTAAAAGTTTTTAAGTTTATTTAATATATATTACTTATTTGTACAGTGCATATCCTAATTTGAAATAAATATTTAGAAACCTTTAGATAATGTTTAGATAACCTTTATACCATAAAAATCAATAAGTTGCTGGTCCATTTTTGTCCTTGATGACACTCATGACCCTCTTATAGAAAACATATCCAAGTTTCTGGTAACAAGCCACCAGTATTTTGGTCCATTCATTCTTCATGGTCACAGTCAGCTATTGTAGGGAGGTAAGGTGTGTTGGTCTTGTGCCCATGGCATTCCAGTTCAGATTATGGTTCTGTTCTGACCATTCCAGTCTCTGAAAAGTTCCATTTCCTTGTATCAGGTCTGTACTGAGTGAGCTCTATAATAGAAGAAAGGCACTCCCAAAGTGCTGTCACTATGTAGGAAGTGCATGATTATCTAAGGACAGAGTGACCAGATATTCCCACTTTTGACTGTTTTTAATAATTACTGTAGAATCAATCTTTGAATAAAGCAATTTTATTAACATGCCAATATAATTTATGGTGTGTTATTAACAATATGCCATATTCCAACTAATTAGAGTAGTTAAATATCACCAATTTATAAATCAATACATAAATAAATTTTAAAAAATAATCAAAGTTCAATCAGTTTTAGAACTCATTTTCACTAATTCTGAACTATATCCCAAATTGGATTGTAAATGTTATAGTCAGCTTATCTAGGACAGCCCAGTATTTACTGGTATTTGTACAGGTATACCTCGCCATATGTCGGTAATTGGTTCCAGGAGAGGCAACGTAAGTCGAATTTACTTGTCTCCGAATCTACTTGTCAACTAGGCTAAACCATAAATTACCATTCCCGGTTCTGTATTTTATTTATTAATACATTTTTAATAATATATGGTTAATAAGGATCTATTTTAAGCTTACAAACAAATAAATTTTAGTTTTTAATATAGTACAGAAAAAAGTAATCTAAATTTAAGAATGCATATACTGTAAATACAGTACATACTTGTAAATGTATATATTTTAATATGATTTTATGTGCTTTAAGTGCTTTTCTAGTGATATTACGACTTCAATATTTGTGGCAGACAGACGTAAAGTCGAATAAAATGACTTAAACTTGATTTTTATTTTTCCATATACTTTTTTGACAAACAACGTATAATCGGGAACAACGTAACTCAAAACTACGTAAGTTGAGATATATCTGTAGTTCAATGCAAAATAACCAATGGGTGAAGCCTGTATAGCAGAAACAAACTCCAAACTCCACCTCCAAAATTTGCTGTTTAGACAATACACTCCAGAGTATAGTATTCCCTTGGCATATACTAGGGGAATAACCATATTCTCATTAGATTGGTAGTGTGTATAGTATAATGCATTGACCAGTAAAAATGTTCTTTACACTGAAATGTGATTCTTAGATTGGCAGACATTATGTTTGTTTTGTAAGCAGCAGCCTACCATTACAACCTAATTTATACAGTTCCTTTCTGTTTTGGTGGATGCCTTGGTATCTGAGCCAAGACCTCCTGGAAGGATTTGGTGATATCACTGACTAAAGCATGGAAGTCAGACATAACTATCCATTTTAACATTCTCTTGCCATAAGGAATCACTTTTGGAGGCTATCCTTCTCATTTCTTCATAGGTTTGGTTCCTTCATGCTTCCATTTCTTAATAACATCGGTCATTGTCAATTTTAGATGGCATAGTATAGTTGCAGTAGTTTAAATTGACTGTTAACAAAGCATCCTATTACCAGCCTTCTCTAAGTCATTAAGTTCTCTACCTGGCCTTATATTTCCAAGCAAATAAGTCTACATCCACCATTTATGACTATACAAATGTACCTGCTTTGTCACATGATTTCATTGCTGCATGTGCATTCCAGGAAGTGTGTTGATACTTATTTCCAATTAAGGTACATAAAAAGCTTCAGACTTTTATTGAAATAATACTTTTGGCTGTGTATCTTTTTATTTAAAGTGTTACAATAATTATAGTTTTTCTCTTATGCATGAGTCCTTCCCATCACTCTGGCAGTGTTTTAGTACCTTGATAGAGGTCATGTAAAACTATGCCGGATCATGTTATACAATGCAGCTTCAACTTCATCACAGTATTGACATCAAGTACCCTTCATGAACTGGACACTACATTGTTTATACTTTTCCATTCTTCAATACGGTCTTTAATAAAGTCCTTATAGATTTCAGCAGTCACAGTGATTTTTTCCAGGCAGGAGCCACAAAGAATCAATTATGTGAAAATCCACAGCCATTACAAGCATCTTCTTTTGCTGAAAGCTTCCCTTTTCATTTTTTCATTAAATTTTCATAATAAAACTGAAACCATTGTTTGATAACTATGGCTTAATACAAGTGCCTAATCATGAAAGTAGACAGCAATGTAACAAATAACTGAACTGATAGAAAACAAACTAAACAATATATCAATTTCACTTTTAAAGCTGTGTTTGGCAAATTTCCCCAAGTAATTTCTACAGGCTTATCCAGACACTATTCCATTTTATTATAGCCTTTCTGCAACTAACGTTGTAATATTATTTATTCTATGCAAATTTTCCCCAATTTCATTTGTATGACGAGACATAATTCTGCACCTCCGTGTTTCTACACTATAACTAACCCATTATCAGTGTCAGTCTACTAGTAATTGAATTTTTATAATAATTTTAATAATAATTTTTTTCTTTCTTTTCTTCATTGAAGTAAAATTACATAAAACAAAAAATAGATATATATGCATTAATAGAATAAATTAAAAAATAAAAAACTACATAAATTCATTTCATTGCATTGACACTATATCAATTTAATAAGTGAATGAAAAGTTATCTGTTTCTTAAAAACAATGATCATGTTTAAAAATTATTGTTTTTATAAATATTTAAATATTTATGAAAATATTTAATATTTTTATAAATATTACAGTAAATTGAATTTAATTAATTTGTATTAATATTTACTCCATTAGGGAAATAAACAAAATTACAATTTTTTTGACCAATTCTGTTAATATAAATATAACCCAACTTTTTCAGTCATGTAAAGAATCAGCACTGTAATGAAAGTTTACAGAAAATAGGAAAACTACATGTCTTAAGAAGTTTTCTGCTTTGATTACTTTGCTTAGAAGAAAGAATTTTTCAAAATGTTAAATACTTCATATTTTTATTAGAACAGTTTACATGGAATCCTTGTAAAAACATTTTTTATATTTAACAGAAAAAGTAAAAAACATCAAGCAATCATATAATTTAGAATTTTTAGAATGTTTAATTTGACTCCAAAAACACTAAACATATCCACACCATTTTACTGAAGCTAAAAATATAAAGTGACTTATGTTTTCAGATTTTCTTTGAAACTAAGACAAAATAATTGTTCTGTAAATACTAACATAACATTTGAATATTATGCACAGAATAAATACAATTTTAAATGTTTGTTAAAATTAAATCTTCCAAAAACTTTTATAGAACACTTTAAATTTAATTTACTTAAAATACTGTATACAATAAGACAATTAATTGAAAAATATTAGTCCAAATTCTACAAAAAATATATACATTTACAGAACTTTAATTTGGTATAATGCAAATTTAAATATATTAAAATGACTAAATAAATTTTATGGTTACCTGAGCAACAATAAATGGCTGTTGACAGAATGATTGTGCAGCTGGATATCTAAATTGAGGGAGTGAATTTGTTTTAGAAGTGCTTGCATTAGTTGAAGGAAATGGAGGTGGTGGTGGTGGTTGTACACAAAGCTGAAGAATAGATGTGGGATTTGGAACTGATTTGATAAGTAATACATTTTGATCTTGATTTTTGACTAAAAAAAAATTGCATTATTGAATATTATTTCAATATTCAAGTAATATGGAATTATTATTAAAATGAATAAAGTGAAATCCAAATTTAGCATATAATGATTTTATATACAATTCTTTAGAAATTTTTAATTAAAAAAAAAGTAAGATATTTAACAATTTACGTTAAATACTGATGTAAATTTTATTTTTCATATAGCATTTTTACGATAAAAATGGTAGTATAATTCTACACACAATAATATTGAAAAAAAAAATTTTTTTATCCTAAAAGTAACCCAAAAGGGATAATTATTATTTTGACTCTAGTCTCAGTAAATGTTTGAAGCTGAATGTGCTAACAGTCTAAATGGAGATATTAAAATAGTATAAAAGAGAAAAATAACACAATAGAAATGAATTTGAAAAACTACAAGCAGAGTTTGAATTTTTAAGAAATGATACTGATAGAGTACTTTTTTGTTGACTATAGTTTTATAAAGTTTTATGCTTAATTACCATTATCATCTTTGTTGTTTTCAGAATTTTCAGCAGAACATATTTCAGGTTGTCCTTCTTGTTCTAGCATTTCATCTGAAGAATTGTTATTCCATCTAACATCTAACTCTCCATTGTGATTTTCTTCTTTATTGACATTATCTATTTATGATGATAAAATAAATTTAAATTGATATTATTAAAAATATTTACTTTCAATATCATCTGAAATTGAATATTTTTACTATAAACAAATTTAGTTAATTCATTACAAGATCAATCATAAAACAATGATCTGAATTTAATTAATTAACAAAATACTATCATTGTTTGGTTTTTCTCAATGTAATTCCAAGGGAAGATATTTCTTTATTAATAGTTGAATTGTGAAATATTGTTAGACTTGCAAAACCATTTTTATTTAATGTTTTTAGTAAAAGGATGTATACATTTAGGTGACATTTAAGTATTTAAGTAATGAGGGGCTGAAAAGCCTAAAATGCAGATTTCCAGAAAAGAAAGAAAAAGCACTATTCCACAATATAACTATTAAAATATAAACATTGGTGAAAATTTTAAAATAATTTAAGTTCAAAGGTTTTCAATTTGATTTTCAAATAAACAAAGTTAATTTGCTTGTTTTCAACTAACAGTACGTTTCTATATTCAACAGTTGACTCAACAGTGAATTTTTCGTTGAGTCCCTCGTTGAACGATCTGATGTCACATTTTGCAGAAAAAAGAAACGCTTTCGTTGAGAGGTCGCTTTTCAAGATGGCTAACTTAAGTAACTAGAAGGTGGCAATTGTGGCTGTTTTGCTAAATAATTAAAGTAACTCGCTTAACCATTATTCGAATAAATCCTTTTATTCAAATAAACCCATATCTGTATCATTTTCTTGTTTACTGGGTCTTTCTTAAATAATTTTTAATTACTTTCTTGAATATTTATATCATTAGAAAGACTTAGAGGGCCAAATATCGGTCATAATCAATTTTGAACAAAAAAATCTTAATATTTTAATATTGACCAAATTATCCAACATAATCGTGCAATCATATGTTTTATCATATACAGATCATTCATTAATCTGTCCATTATTACAGCATCCACAGTAGCGAATGGATTTCTATAAAAGGAAATTACTTTTTCATGGAAGCCGCCATGTTAGTTTGTTGAATACTCAACGGTCTTTCAGGTCGTTGAGACCGTTGAGCTCAACGGTGAAACAGTGCTGACGTCACTAGTCTCACCGGAAAACTCAACGTTCCATTTAGAAACGTCGTTCTCTCACCGTTGAGTCAACCGTTGAATATAGAAACGTACGGTAAAATTTCATTATCATAATGTATATGAATACATTTTTCTACCGAAACAAAATAAAATTGCATTTACAGTCAACCCCCCTATAATTACGATTCCTATAAAACTACGAAAAAATATACGTATTTTGGAAATGTTGAGTCGGATTAGTGTAGAATCGATTAATTTTATGGAAGAAAACCTTTCAATCAGCCGTAGTCCGTAAACTTGACATGTGTCGGGCTGTGATTGGAACGACTTGTAAGAAATCGGATTCCTAATAAATTGGAACGTATCTATATCTTATAGGGGGGGTCGACTGTAAATCATCAATTTTGATGTATTAAATGGACTCAGATGTCATCAGTATTCAGCATCTCTTTTCATTGAAGTTCTTTATTGCTCTTAATATAAAATTTTCTTTATTTTATACAAATATTCTTTATTTTATTTAATTATTAAACAGCAATTTTCAAGAAATTTTTTAAGCTTTTCCAGATACAAAAAATTTCTTATTATTTGTTTATTAATTGACCCACTTGCATCACACTAAATATCTGACCTCTGATGAAACCTATTTTCAGAATCTTTTACTCCTTTTAAGTTTTTTTTTTGTTAAAATGTTTTTCTTCACACTGAAGACAGACTCAAAAAATACAAAGTTTATCTGGAAATCTAAATAAACAGCTTTCCAAGACAAAAACAAAATTTTTGAAGCATATTTTAAATGAAATTATAAAAAGATTTTAGTGATTTATGTTCTAAATATAACATTTCAATTAGCTTCTTAAACAAGTGTAACCTGTACTTTTAGTAATTAGCCACAACTGCTAAATGTTAAATAGTAAAATCCTAAAATCTCTATATAGACTTCACTAAAACTACTCTAAATTAGCTGTTAAATGTAGAACTTATTTCTATAATTTTGAATTTCAAATTTCATCTAACTTTTTGTAAACATTACAAAAATGATTTATTAGTATTATTATATATCAGTTTAAACCGGTCTGCCAAATTTTATCACTCAAACAGTGAAAAAATTTGGCAAACTGCTATCACATTATATAAAATGCAAAATGTTAAAAGTATAAATTTATTTACAAGATTTTAATGCTTAATGTACTTCTACTCATTTTTTAATGTAAGTAGTAATAATACACTAAATTTTTATGAATAGAAAATTTATAAATGATAAAATTCCTTAAACATTTAATCTTATATGCAAACCTCAAGTACAGTTTTGAATAAAGAAAAAAGAGTAACCAATTATTATTATTAAGAATCCTTAAAAACTTAGTGTTTTGTTACTACTAGTTTTATTATGGTGATACTTATTATGTTATTAAAAACAATACCTTTATGTTTAGCTGATTTAGATTCAGTCTTTGATTGTGATATTCCTTTAGGTGGACTACAAATGATTGATGTAGTTGCTTGTGAGCCATTAATATCTTCATTTTTAGAGTAATTATCAGCCTTTTGATATTTAGTCTCTGTTGTACTTGTACTTGCTTGTTCCCTCATTCTCAAACGATATTCAGAAAGTGAAACCTACAAAATATGTTTATTTATCAATATAAAGTATGTATAATTATGTATGAAAATGGAAAGAGCAGGGAAATGCAGAATTATATATTTAAAAAAATGGAGAGTTAATTAAAGAACAAAAGATATAAATATCAAACTTTACCCTAAATTTTTATATTTTATTTTAGATTTTGCAATCCATTCCCTATTGAAAATAAATTATTTCAGCTGAAATCTAAATCTGATACTTTATTATTTTTGTAACTTAACAATATTTTAATTAATGTTTTTATCCATATAAACTCTTCTACATTTTGAATTGATCTGCTTTAGTTGCAAAATAATGCAACTGAAAAACATTAGAAGGTTATATTAAAGATCTAGTCATTCATGATTCTTCCACTTCATTCTTTTCTCAATACTTTAAACTCATTAAAGTAGTTTTTATTTATTAACTTTTAAACATTTAAATATTTATTTAATTAATTACAAATTTCATAGCTTTTGTAAAAAATCCAATAAACGAGTTGCTTAATTTTTCCAGCAACATTTGATGGCACCATCTGTTATGACATTTTATTAAAAAAGTTACTTTTTATATTTTTAACTATTACAAAATAGCAAAAAGCTTAATTTTGAGAGTAGGGATGGGTTTTATCAAAAATGCACAGCAAAATTCTAAAATAATTAAGTCTGTATGTGTGTGTGCAGATCAATACATAGATAATTAAGACTTCATAAAAGACAATTACATAAACACATAAATATATCATCTGTTTAAAAACATCTAATTACCTTTCTTTTATGACTAACAGAACTGGAAACCACACTTGTATAGTGAGGAACATTCACTGAATTGCTATTATTTAAAGATGATAATGTAGACACCGTTGATGTGGTTGTAGGTAACTGTACATTTTGTGCATTTTCAGCAGACAAACAAGGAGTTGACATGTTAACAATATGTGATGAGTCTTGTTTATCAGTTGTTGTGATATTATTTACAATATGAGATGATGTAACACAATCTTGAACACAGTTTGATTCAACAGAAAATTGTTCCTGTTGTACAAAACAAACATCCGATTCATTTATTCTACCTGCTAATTCAACATCTCCACTAAGACTTGAGTCTGGTAAGGAATCTTTATTGTCCTCCACAGGACTTAAATCTTTATTTGTTGAAGTAACTTCATTACTGTCACAAATAGTACTACTAGATACATTACCCAAAGTTTGTGAATCATTTATATCATCTTCAGTTCTATTAACAGGTATCATACTCTCTGAACTACTAACATGAGATTCTCTTTCATCATGACAAGTAAGATCTAAACACGATGAATCCTGTGACGAATCTGTCATATTAACATTTGCAGATGGAATATCACCTACATTTGTAGAAGGAATTTTTTCCTCATTCAAATTAATATCTTGATTTAAACCACTAGAACTAGTTGGTTCCATATCAGAATTTTCATTCTGTAAAATAAATATTTTAAACATTACAATTAAATTTATTACTACATGAACTTTAAAATCTATCCTAAACAGATTGGAAAAGAAATCATTTATAACATGTACAATCAACCAATCTTTGCAAATTAAATCTTAAAGTTACAGGCATATTTTGTTTTAAGGTGATATTTATGGAATAACAACAAAAATCATTTCATTTTCATACAGATTCACAAAACACATTGGGAGCAGCTTCTCTGATTAGTGACTACAGCTGATGAATATGGTTAAATGATACTTCACACTTTTAATTCAGTGAAAGTTATTATTTTAATATACAGAATATCAAATAAGTGCATTATATATTGTGATCGTGTTCATTTTATTCATTCATTGAATTAACTGACTTAAGATATATATATATTAATAATACCCAACATAAAATTCTTTAAACAATCATTCATCATACTGGTGTGAGAATTAAGAATATAACTACGAAATTACCAACATACCAGCATAAATTCATTTCAAAAACGAACATTTTCTACCGTCTTCAACGGTCATCATCAGGTTCGAATCCAAGATTTCAAAAAATCGAACATCGCAGTTATGCGCATGTCCGATTTTATTAAGGCCCTGCATGTCCGATGCAGGGCCTTAATAAAATTATTCGTGTAATTGGTTTCCTGCTTCAAAAATCCGATGTTGATATTATAGTGTAGACATATGGTGTGCATCCATTATACGTCATTGGCGATGGCATGGAGGGCATTTTATGACGTATAATGGATGCGCACCATATATGTCTACACTATAATATCAACATCAGATTTTTGAAGCAGGAAACCAATTACACGAATAATTTTATTAAGGCCCTGCATCGGACATGCGCATAACTGCGATGTTCGATTTTTTGAAATCTTGGATTCGAACCTGATGATGACCGTTGAAGACGGTAGAAAATGTTCGTTTTTGAAATGAATTTATGCTGGTATGTTGGTAATTTCGTAGTTATATTCTTAAAACTCANATAAACAAAGAAACTGTAATAGAATCTGTATGTATAAATAAAATTTATATAATATATATAATTAAAAAGGATATTTGATGTATTATGAACTATTATGGTTTTTGTTCAAATTTATTTGTAAAATAATCCCCCCTGTAACAAGGTTTTTATCCTTAGTACAATAAAATTTGTGTATATAAAATTTATATAATATAATATATTACAGTACAATATTTTATAAGAAAAATTTTACTATTAATATTGGTAAAAATAATGCCGCAATCAAGTAAGTCAATACAAAAAGATACTTTGTGATTCTTTTGTCAGGGACTCTTTTATTATTGATTACAAAAGTAAAAACCTTTATATTAAATTACATTTGATTTGTTGGTAATAAAAGTAAAAGTATTTATTAATTTCTTTGACTGACTTTTTTCCTTAATGAAAAATTAAAAATTCTTTGTATGTTCTATGGACTCTATATATTAAATAAATACATAATTTAAATAATTTAGAAACAAAAAATAATTAATTTTCATGATAATATTAGAATTAATATTTAAAAAAACCAACCATTTTTCTGCACGACTGTTCATCTTGTTCATGTTCTTCTTGATTAGGTTTATTAGAATCCAATGTTGTATCAGCAGGGGATGATACTGTGTGAGATATTGGTGTAGACTGAAATCAACATAATTATATTAATCATTATTTAGTAATATAAATAAATAGTACTTTGTAATAGTGAAAAACCATATTTTTTTTACATTATTAAAATAAATTATTTTGAAAATATTTCATATTAATTAATATTCTTCAGCATTAACTTTTAATTGGAGATTTAACATTTTACTGTCAGTACTGAATGTCAAAGACTGGAAAGAATTTCATCTCTAAATTGTTATATAAAAATAAAAAAGTATGAATTGTCAAGATTTTTAAATTGAATATTAATAGTATAAATTAAAAAGGAGAATAAATAAATGACTCAATTATTTTATTAACAAGACATAATATTTATATTCTTAACTCTTAACCTGTAAAACAGTTTTCAAATGACCTCATTCTCATGAAGTGAAATCCTTTTTTAGTTCTTAGATATGTATTATTTTAATTAAACATTTACAGTACTTTTATTTTACAAACTAATTCAAAATTGTCAACAACAGCAATAACTGTTTTGTCTTTCTATTTGTGAATTTTCATTTCAATTACATCATTTGATGAACTTTTATATGCAACAGAATATTTACAATAAACCTGCTAATTGATCATAGCTCAAAAATATATCTTAAAATCATTGAATAACAATTACTGACACAGTAGTAGTCATTAGAGTAAATAATAGAAAATTATTAAAAGTTATAACAATAGGCTTAAATCAAAAGAATTTTCAAAAGTGATGCCTGTTTATTTAACAAAATTATTTCACTATCCATATAAAAAAATAAATAAATTTAGCAATGAATAGAATATCAGATTTTTCTATTAATGTCAGGTTATTGCATAATTTCTATCATATTTCATACACTTATTTTATCTTTGAGTTAAATTGAGCAATTCAAATTTCAAAAAAACATTAAAGTTCTTCAATATTGGGAAACTCATCATTTTCACTCAATAACTCAACCATTCCAGTGAAAGAAATCTTAATGTTAAAAAACATCAAACCATCACATGATGTAACTCTAAATTAAAATATACCAACAAAAATTAGAAACACCCAATTACCATTTTTAAAGCATACTAAATAATGAATAGTGTATTTTAGGATATAAAGAATGTTATTTGTATTTATCTATAAATTATTGCAAAGTAAAAAGATGTGTCCTGTATTAATTATGAAGTCTTAAAACACAGACTCCATAATTATAAATTTTATCAGCAACAATATGCATTTTACTGTAAGATGGCTTATCATTTCCTATAATTTTACTTTCTTTTTGTCTATAAATGAGTTTTTGTATAATCAATTTAAAAATACTAATTAAGTACATTTTTTATTTGTAAAATTAGTTTATCTGAGAAAGAAAATCAAATAATGAATCAATTTAAGATACTTAATTACATTAAGAAGACAAACAAATCTCTCTACACTTGAATACTATTTTTCCAAATACTAATTTACAAATAAGTGCTTTTTTTTACCTTTATAGATATTAAGAAGAGTTTTATTCATGCCCATTACAAAGTACAATTAGATCTAAAATTAGATAAATGAGTGCCAAAGGATAAGATGCACCATAAATCTAAATGCATTTCAATAAGAATAAATGCTTTTTGCTTATTTTCTATCTTTACTACATGATTTATTATATTTATATTTTTTAGAAAAAGTAATACAAATTTGTCTTAAATATTTCACATGTCTATAGTACAGTGTAATAATTGTTCTCTAAAATTGATTATTTAATACTTCATCAAATATTTATTACAATTGTTATATTTTAATAACTTATACTATAAAAATAAAAGTATATTACAAACCTGATAAATATTTTTTATGGGTGAATTCTTTTGTATTTTACAAGGAGAGTTAGATATAACTGAATTTCCAACAGCAGAAGATTGGTTATCATTATTATCTAATTCTGGAAATTTCTTTCCTTTCTTCTTCTTTTCAGATGAACTGAAAGTTTTTAAAAATGATTTATATTATTAACATTATATTTAAAGTAATTATAAAAATTATTTATGATAATAAATAAATTATTACAATCAATTTAATATAACTCTGCATACACACTTATTCTTTCTCCTAACTTCCATTTAGTTTATTTTTAACACATATCATTTAAAAATAAACAAAATTTATATAAAATATATATTTTTATGTATAACTTATTTTAATCACTTTGCAAACTTTTACTTTAATTACAATTTTAATTATGAAACTCAGGGTTTAAGCTTGAAAAAAATTTTCTATAGCATTTTAGATAATTTTACTTAAAAAGTTGAAGCAAAATTTTAGAAACAATATCTAAAATTTCTCATCCGTGAGGCTGCTGAAAACAATACACAATACATTATTGTTTAAACATTTCTTTATTCTCATAGATACTGTACATTATTACAGTATACTGCACTACCATTATAACCCATAAGTATCATACATTATTGAACAATTCTTCTTGATTTTGATTCACACCAGGCAACAAATGACCAATGAAAATCAACTTCCTATCTTGGGGGTCTTTTTAATTTATACAGAAATAGTAAAAATATTTTTTACTGTTGTAAATACAAATTTGAAAATTTGCTTGAAAATAGAGAAACATTCAAACTTTAACCTATCCCATGTTGAAATTTTTGTCCAATGTCCAAATATGCCACTTCATATTAAATTTTTTTCAATTTTAAGCCTAACAAAAATTAAACATTTTAGAAAAAAAATAATTATGGATATTGTATAGTTCCAAATTATTTTTTATTTTTCCCAAACAAAATAAGACATATTAAAAAATGTAAAAACCAAAAAAAAAAAAAAAAACATATTTTCGAAGTTAGTTTTAATACGATAATTATGACAAATAGCAACATCTAGTGTTAAAAAACGTTCCGATGCAGGAACTAGATATCTCAGGTCCAACAGTCTGGTTCTTTATTTTTCAGGTCGAGATATCTTGGGAATAACACGGAACTGTATTTGTATTGTAAAAAGTTATTATATACATGTAGTACAGAATTTAATTATTCATAATGTTTTGTACATGTTTTTATAAAAACAAAAACAAATTTTGTTAAATTTTATTATTAAAATTGTTTTCAGTTGCTTAATAAATTTAATTTCAATTAATTTAAAGTATAGATAAAACTAATTTTTTGCATATTCTGACTATTACTATTTTCATAATCATATTTAAGATCAAATACTAAATATTTTTGGAGAATAAAATTGTAAGAAAAACTAAATTATTTTCATAATATTAAATGCATAGAAGTAATCACAAAAGTGTCTTCTTTTAAATCTTAATGCCCTTTTCATACTTCAGGACATTAAGATTTAAAAAAAGACACTTTTGTGATTACTTCTACACATTTAATATTATAATGTATGAATAATATAACTCTGCATACACACTTATTCTTTCTCCTAACTTCCATTTAGTTTATTTTTAACACATATCATTTAAAAATAAACAAAATTTATATAAAATATATATTTTTATGTATAACTTATTTTAATCACTTTGCAAACTTTTACTTTAATTACAATTTTAATTATGAAACTCAGGGTTTAAGCTTGAAAAAAATTTTCTATAGCATTTTAGATAATTTTACTTAAAAAGTTGAAGCAAAATTTTAGAAACAATATCTAAAATTTCTCATCCGTGAGGCTGCTGAAAACAATACACAATACATTATTGTTTAAACATTTCTTTATTCTCATAGATACTGTACATTATTACAGTATACTGCACTACCATTATAACCCATAAGTATCATACATTATTGAACAATTCTTCTTGATTTTGATTCACACCAGGCAACAAATGACCAATGAAAATCAACTTCCTATCTTGGGGGTCTTTTTAATTTATACAGAAATAGTAAAAATATTTTTTACTGTTGTAAATACAAATTTGAAAATTTGCTTGAAAATAGAGAAACATTCAAACTTTAACCTATCCCATGTTGAAATTTTTGTCCAATGTCCAAATATGCCACTTCATATTAAATTTTTTTCAATTTTAAGCCTAACAAAAATTAAACATTTTAGAAAAAAAATAATTATGGATATTGTATAGTTCCAAATTATTTTTTATTTTTCCCAAACAAAATAAGACATATTAAAAAATGTAAAAAC
This sequence comes from Centruroides sculpturatus, assembly GCF_000671375.1. Lineage (NCBI taxonomy): Eukaryota > Metazoa > Arthropoda > Arachnida > Scorpiones > Buthidae > Centruroides > Centruroides sculpturatus. The sequence continues at coordinate 22,420 of NW_019385566.1, forward strand.
CAAAAAAAAAAAAAAAACATATTTTCAAAGTTAGTTTTAATACGATAATTATGACAAATAGCAACATCTAGTGTTAAAAAACGTTCCGATGCAGGAACTAGATATCTCAGGTCCAACAGTCTGGTTCTTTATTTTTCAGGTCGAGATATCTTGGGAATAACACGGAACTGTATTTGTATTGTAAAAAGTTATTATATACATGTAGTACAGAATTTAATTATTCATAATGTTTTGTACATGTTTTTATAAAAACAAAAACAAATTTTGTTAAATTTTATTATTAAAATTGTTTTCNATTATCATTTATAGGCAGATTTAGCATTTAACAGTAATTTTCTGGTGAAAATTATTTCCTTGAAAGAACGCTTTTAAAAATTTTCTTTAAAAAGATTCTTTGACAGATAAAATAGTGTGTGTTAATTTTAAAACTAAGGAATCTTTGTTAATTTAATATTTAAATCATATTTCTTACTTTTGTGACCCAATGTTCTCTTAATTCCTTAGCTGCTGACACAAGATGTAATTCTAAACCATTTAAATTATTTTGAATTGTTGATGTATCATCATAATCTTCTTCCCCAACATTTTCAATCTGTACAAGTTTTTCTTCACTACTTAATATTGGAAATGACATCTCTAATGCTGAATTAGAATGGTCCGGACTCTCTATAGAAGATAAAGAAGCAGGCCAGCCACTCGGAGCATTAGGTGATAAACTTCTTGGAGAAGGTAAGGATTCTAACGACTCTCTCATAAGTCTACGCTTCTTTAAAGGTGTTACAATATCTGAAATTATAAGAATTGTAATTATTTCAAGTTATAAAATTACATATGTAAAATGAAAAGTATATTACCTCCAGGTGGAGAAACACAAGGACTACTGGCATCACTGTGAGGATTTGGACTGAAACATCCATTATGTAAAGGAGAATTCTGACCTCCATCTAATACTGAAGTCTCAAAATTTGAACATTCAATTTCTGAAGTACCACTTTCAAACATAGCTTGACGCAGCCAACGCTGTAATAAAAATAGTTAACTGAGTTTGAATATTTTTAATAAATTAACTTTTTAATCACCAATTTGATGAAACAGGTTAGTGTTTATTTACTTAGTTAAAATATTTTTATTCTGAATTATCTAAATAATTAATGTTTATTAAATTTTTATCAATGTATACAAAGAAATCAAAAATCCAACTTAAAATCATTTGTTATTTCTTTTTGAGTAGAATAATGCTCCATAACAACAACACATCTTTTATTTTCCATCTTTATTTCCATTTTCATATGTGAGTTTTGGGAATTTCATCTCCACTCATCAATATTTTTTTCAATTCAAAACATCTATATGCTTGTTATTATTTTCAAATGTCAGTCACTTATAATGCTATTTTAGTAATTGGAGAAACTTCATTGTTAGACTTTTAAAAAAGGTAAAGAAACACCAATCAAGTTGAAATTATAAAAGATGGAATGGATTTGCAGATCAGATCCTAAAAAAATGAGGGTTATGATATATTCTAATTTTTGCATCCTAGAAGAAGCAAAAATTAGAAAATTTAAAACCCAAAACTTTCCACTGTATCTTTTATATTATAATCATTAAATCAAAATCATTTTTGGATTCTTCTTTCTTCTTTAGTTTTTCACTAGTTATAGCTGGTCTGGAAAGCACATGCCAACATATTATATCAGGTTTATAATTGTATATGCTATCCTTTGATGATACATGCTTAAATTAAAAGAACAGTTCATCAGTTTAGTGTCATGCAGCAAATATAAACAAAGGTACACCTATTTAATTATTGCTACATAGTTTGAAATATCCTATTAATTCATTCATAAAAAATATTTTATTTTGTGTGTCAATTTTCAGGAAAATTTTAAGTACTGAAAATAAATTATGTACTGCTGATGGATATACAGTAACATCAAAAATGAATTAAGTATGTATTTGTATTTTAAACTGTTATGTAATATTATTCTAAGCCACCTTCATTACATTCTTTATTTTCAACAGATGATTGAAACACTTCCTAAAACAGAAGTTTGTTTCTTCTTTTTGATATTAAAATAATTAAAACCAAAAGACAATATTACTGTATATTGAAGCAAGTGCTTAAAATTGTTAATAAAAAATATTATCACTGATGTAAAAACTGAAATCAAAGTAATACCTTTTTTGCAGATCCTAGACTCGATGATGATTTTCCTCCTTGACCCATACAGGAAGTACTGTTGCGACGGAGATGAGCTGATGATATACCACCTGCATTTGGACTGTCCCTGGTGCACCTTACGTAACATGTAGGACTTGCTGTTGATAAATTCCAGCTAAGTTCAGTATGAATAGTTAAAGGACATGATACAGGTACTGATGTTTCAGCTTTCTCTTGTAGCCATTCCTGCATCAAAAACTATATATAGAAAAATTGATAAGCAAAATTTCAAAACTTCACTATCTAAATGGAAGTATTATTATTTTGTAAGAAATGTCTCTGGTAGTTATCTGTTATTGAAAACAACAACTTTAGATAAATTTTATAAAATAATTTCTTTCATAAATTTATATCTGTAACCTTAAACTTCAAATACACAACAATTTAAATATACACAACCATTGAAACCCGATACCTTAAGCTAATACATCTACAACAGCCGTAAATGATCAGGCCAAATTCATTTCTAATTTATAATTATATATCCAAAATATAGTCTGATCATTTATGGCTGTTGTAGATGTATAACAATTTAATTTACTGTTTTTTTAATTACCTTCTTTGTTTTTGGAAATGCACTGTTATTGCTGACTGTATTAGAGGTAATAGTTGTACTGGTTGTTGTTGAAATACTAGTCACAATATTAGGTGGAGATATTGCAGAAGTTATAGTGACAGGATTGATACCTGAAGAAGGTAATTCATCAGGTGACATGATATCAGACCCACCACTATTTGATCGAGTCCTCCTCCTTGCTGGAGTTCCAGAACCTCTTCTTCTTTTCCTTTAATTAAAGTTTTCATATTTTTGATTTATTGTTAAAAGTTTGGAAAACAATGATTATTTTATAGTTGCTTAAACACTTGGCTGACAACTATTTGGTAACATTTCTCAACTTACATATGATGAAGACAACTTTTCTAATTAAAATCTATTGTGAGTATGTGTTTTATGATAAAAATTTGCCAAAGCCATCTCTAATATTAGAATTGTGAATAATTTGAGCAAAAAATAAAAACTAGTAAAAACATATTACAACAATTCTTTCTATAACATGGTAAAACACAATGAATAGTAATAGTCACTTAGTTTGCAAATGTTTACACATTTTATAATTTTCATTAAAAATTCATAATAATTAAGTTTTAAATCAATTTATTTAATCATTAATTTTATAATGAATATATTTCCTTACCCTTTTTTATGCCTACAATTATTAACTGAGTTATTTTGACATGTTACTAAAGCTACTTTAGCTTCTTCATTGCATGCTGCTTCTCCACTAGACTGTAAATTTGAACTTTCTTCTTCACCTATATTTGATTCTGATTTTATAAACAAAGCATCAGAATTATCTTTCTCTACTTCTTGTTTCTGTTGTTGTGCTTTTTGTTGTGCCATGCGTTCTAACGCTTGTTGTCGACGTTTTGCAGTTTTTTCCATACGTTCAAAAGCTCTCATTATTGCATCAATTTTACGCTCTTCTCTGGTCTATAAAATGAAATTATTTTGCAAATATAAAATTTAAAGTAAACATTTTCCGAAATTTTTAAAATGATAACAATAATCATTTATCAAAATTTACAAAATAACAATTGTAATAATTAAGAAATATAAAAGCATAGATAAACAAGATAATGAACAGAAAAATAATAGCAGCAGCTGAACCATATTTAGTATAAAATTTAGTCATATTTAATTACATATATAATACATGTTTACGAATACATGTTTAACAATATTAACAATGTTCATNAATATATCTTAAAATCATTGAATAACAATTACTGACACAGTAGTAGTCATTAGAGTAAATAATAGAAAATTATTAAAAGTTATAACAATAGGCTTAAATCAAAAGAATTTTCAAAAGTGATGCCTGTTTATTTAACAAAATTATTTCACTATCCACCTCACTTAATATTGTTTTGGATTATAATTAACAATTTTATCTTCTTTATATCAATTAGATTATGATAAAATTGATTTAATTACTTGTCATTTCACTTAATGTTGCAGTTTCCAAGAATCTATCAATCAGCATTAAATGAGGACTTACTATATTGGAAATAAATATATCCAATGTTTGCTTTAAAAATTTTTTAATAGTAAAGTTGTTACAGATAAATATATATAAAATTGTTTTTTACAGTTTTGTCTCAATAATAATGATTTGTTCTGATTATAATTCCAGATACTATAATTAAAACGAAAATCAATACTTAAATTGCAAATACCCTGAAATTAGTATTATTAACAAATATTTTCCTGTAATTAAAAGAATTAATAGAAATTTTTGGTCAAATATGCATATTTCATGCCAGATTTTACCCAATATTTTAGTAAAACTTTTTATCTAACCATATTATAGACAGGATTAATTATTAATGAATTAAAATCATTCAATGAAAAAGATTTATTGCTGTAAACTTCAATTTATAATTAGAGCACTAGACTAAAAAAAATTTATTTACTTTTATTGTTATTTATTACATGTTTGCTAGTTCTGAGAACTATTAATTCCAAATAATCATTATATAAAATTATTGAATGAATTAAATCATTATTATGTAATAATTTTATTAGTGCAGCTATGAGTAACAACATTATAAATGTAACATATATAAAAAAATTATCTGAATACTTAAATAAAAACAAATTCTCCCCAAATTTTGTTTAATATATAAATTAGTTAAATAGAATTACATTTAAAAACTATTCACAAGTGTTTTTTAGCTACATTTTAAAAAATGCAAGTCTCAAGTAATATAAAAACTGACAATATTTTGATTTTAAGTTTTATTTAAACTTATAAAATATGTTATAAACCAAAACTGAAATTAATTCTACATGATAAAAATCACTTATTAGAAACATTTAAGTTTTTGTAGAAAGCATCTAAACCAGTGTTTTTCAAACGGGGGCGATATCGCCCCCATGTGGGCGTTTTTCCATGTTGAGAGGGCAATTTGTAACAATTTATATTTTCGGGGCAAAAAACAATTTTCTGAGCGATATAGTAAAACGTTATATTAAGAATAATTAGATATTTTATTCGTTATATCGTACAATAATTAAACAAATAACATTATACTAGTCAATAGTCTATTCAATGCAGTGCGAATTTGGCGTTAGCCTTGGCCCTCCGCTCAAAATTTTGAAGTGAAGGGGGAGACGATTCATTAGAGGTTGAGAAACACTTATCTAAACTGTACGAGGTTCCAGAACATTAAGAATTTTTTAATAAACAAAGAAACTGTAATAGAATCTGTATGTATAAATAAAATTTATATAATATATATAATTAAAAAGGATATTTGATGTATTATGAACTATTATGGTTTTTGTTCAAATTTATTTGTAAAATAATCCCCCCTGTAACAAGGTTTTTATCCTTAGTACAATAAAATTTGTGTATATAAAATTTATATAATATAATATATTACAGTACAATATTTTATAAGAAAAATTTTACTATTAATATTGGTAAAAATAATGCCGCAATCAAGTAAGTCAATACAAAAAGATACTTTGTGATTCTTTTGTCAGGGACTCTTTTATTATTGATTACAAAAGTAAAAACCTTTATATTAAATTACATTTGATTTGTTGGTAATAAAAGTAAAAGTATTTATTAATTTCTTTGACTGACTTTTTTCCTTAATGAAAAATTAAAAATTCTTTGTATGTTCTATGGACTCTATATATTAAATAAATACATAATTTAAATAATTTAGAAACAAAAAATAATTAATTTTCATGATAATATTAGAATTAATATTTAAAAAAACCAACCATTTTTCTGCACGACTGTTCATCTTGTTCATGTTCTTCTTGATTAGGTTTATTAGAATCCAATGTTGTATCAGCAGGGGATGATACTGTGTGAGATATTGGTGTAGACTGAAATCAACATAATTATATTAATCATTATTTAGTAATATAAATAAATAGTACTNTCTCAGGTCCAACAGTCTGGTTCTTTATTTTTCAGGTCGAGATATCTTGGGAATAACACGGAACTGTATTTGTATTGTAAAAAGTTATTATATACATGTAGTACAGAATTTAATTATTCATAATGTTTTGTACTATATAAAAATAAAAAAGTATGAATTGTCAAGATTTTTAAATTGAATATTAATAGTATAAATTAAAAAGGAGAATAAATAAATGACTCAATTATTTTATTAACAAGACATAATATTTATATTCTTAACTCTTAACCTGTAAAACAGTTTTCAAATGACCTCATTCTCATGAAGTGAAATCCTTTTTTAGTTCTTAGATATGTATTATTTTAATTAAACATTTACAGTACTTTTATTTTACAAACTAATTCAAAATTGTCAACAACAGCAATAACTGTTTTGTCTTTCTATTTGTGAATTTTCATTTCAATTACATCATTTGATGAACTTTTATATGCAACAGAATATTTACAATAAACCTGCTAATTGATCATAGCTCAAAAATATATCTTAAAATCATTGAATAACAATTACTGACACAGTAGTAGTCATTAGAGTAAATAATAGAAAATTATTAAAAGTTATAACAATAGGCTTAAATCAAAAGAATTTTCAAAAGTGATGCCTGTTTATTTAACAAAATTATTTCACTATCCATATAAAAAAATAAATAAATTTAGCAATGAATAGAATATCAGATTTTTCTATTAATGTCAGGTTATTGCATAATTTCTATCATATTTCATACACTTATTTTATCTTTGAGTTAAATTGAGCAATTCAAATTTCAAAAAAACATTAAAGTTCTTCAATATTGGGAAACTCATCATTTTCACTCAATAACTCAACCATTCCAGTGAAAGAAATCTTAATGTTAAAAAACATCAAACCATCACATGATGTAACTCTAAATTAAAATATACCAACAAAAATTAGAAACACCCAATTACCATTTTTAAAGCATACTAAATAATGAATAGTGTATTTTAGGATATAAAGAATGTTATTTGTATTTATCTATAAATTATTGCAAAGTAAAAAGATGTGTCCTGTATTAATTATGAAGTCTTAAAACACAGACTCCATAATTATAAATTTTATCAGCAACAATATGCATTTTACTGTAAGATGGCTTATCATTTCCTATAATTTTACTTTCTTTTTGTCTATAAATGAGTTTTTGTATAATCAATTTAAAAATACTAATTAAGTACATTTTTTATTTGTAAAATTAGTTTATCTGAGAAAGAAAATCAAATAATGAATCAATTTAAGATACTTAATTACATTAAGAAGACAAACAAATCTCTCTACACTTGAATACTATTTTTCCAAATACTAATTTACAAATAAGTGCTTTTTTTTACCTTTATAGATATTAAGAAGAGTTTTATTCATGCCCATTACAAAGTACAATTAGATCTAAAATTAGATAAATGAGTGCCAAAGGATAAGATGCACCATAAATCTAAATGCATTTCAATAAGAATAAATGCTTTTTGCTTATTTTCTATCTTTACTACATGATTTATTATATTTATATTTTTTAGAATGAACGGCTCACGTATTTGTAAAATCTAAGTGACTCGTACAACATGGAATTCATATAAAACGGAATAATCAACAGTGTTATAGGGGGATCGACTGTATTATTATTATAGTGATCACACATACAATATCGACAGTGAGGATTTTAAATTATGCTAATTCCTCGATTGGACTTATGAGGCCCTTATTTCCAAATTTACTTGTATATGATGTGAAGCTCGTTTTATACAGCATAATAGTGTTACTTGATGTACAAGGTCTAGCTAGCTAGCTATCTAGTATAGCTATTGTACAAGGTATAGGTAGCTAGCTAGCTAGACCTTGTACGACATATAAAGTATACCTAGTACGACGTACGAAGAATAAAGGGTTTTTTATTCTCACTAGCATTTCTTATGTATCAATATGAAACACGTAGTGGGATGAATAACGTTAAACAAATGTTTTTGAGGCCTTGTAAATATGTACTGTACGTGAAGTACGGGATAAAAAGCCCTGCTGGCATTTCCCAAGATATGTTCTGCTGGACCAAGAATATCAACTATTAAGAATACATTTGTGCGTGAATAAGATGGCTAAAAATGCGAGGCTCTAGGCTTTTGCCTATTCCTGAAACTGACAACAAATAAAGGTCCTTCGAGAGGGGAACTAGGGATTTTTCCCTGGGCTGGGAGAAAACTTATGGGCTCGTAGTGATTCCTATTCATATAAAATTAATGTTATTTTATTAACAGAAAATAAATTATTTAAGACTGCTTTTAGTTAATAAAGAAACATTCTCTGTATTTCATTTAGTAAAAGATTAATGGCTAAAAGGGTCTGCAAAAGGGTAAAAGACCACTCTATCTCTGGGTCTCAAGTTGTTTTAATTTCACATTTAGCTACAAAAAATTCAAAATTTTCAATGCATCTAATAATGTACAGAACATTTTGAAGATTTTGCAGCTGAGGATTCTTCTCTTCATCAGAGAGCAAACAACTAAAGCTAGACATCTTTTTCTTTGTTATAATTGTTTCAACCTGTTTTTTTATCTTCGACTCTCTCTCTCTATTATAATCTAAAAACATAAANCATAAATATTTTGTTTTTGAGATTATTTGCTGATATACTGCTTATATTTTCTTTATTCTCATAATTTGAATATTTTTAAAAAGTTATGACATTATCTTATTTTTGTTTGGCATAATCATTATTATTGGAATAAGTGAACTGTTTCAAAATTGTGTCTAAGACAACCATTTCAAGTACATTATACTATTTGGTCATTTGAAATTTTTTTAAAAATTGGAAACCTTCAAAAACATTAAATATCATAGCACAAGCAAGCTAAAACATCAGTTTTTATAATAATACATCATTTATTTATCATTTCCATACCCAAATACAAAAGTGAGTTGAATCTAGTATAATTCTATTTTCTATTTACATAATCCATTGTTTCATTTATTATCGTATAATAGTTATAACATAAACAACTCCATTTTAAATAAAATATAAAATCCAAAATATTCTAAAAGTCAAGTGATAATATAATCAAACTTGAGTATCCTCGGCATATTGGGCAAGGCATCTTCATCACTAAATGTGTTAGGAATACCAAAGATGTTTGCATTTTGAATATTTCTTTTGTAATGTTACAGACTTATATTACATTGCTCGCTTAATTAAAATTTAAATAAATATTGAATTATATTAAAAAATCTATAAATATCAACAAACAGAAAACTTCTTACAAATAAAAAACTGAAAAATGTGTCATTTATCTAATGCTTTTATTAAGCATAGCAAAATGACTCATCTTCAGTAAAGCTAAAGTAAAATTCTGCTGTTATTATCATATATCCAAGCTCAAATGTTTGTACAACAGATTATGCCTTTACTTCAATACCATAAAATTGTTTTTTGCAACTTTTTAAGTTATGATAATCAACAAACAAATAAGGACTAATAATACATATAAAGACATTAAAAAAATCTAAATTGATCCAATCAGTCCAATCATGTTCAACTATTTAAAATATTTATATAAATTAAAATTCATAAGCAATTATTTTTTCACTAAAAGCAATACATCATTAAAAAATATGGAAAGTAAAATGTTTTATAAAATACTATTAACTATTGATTGTAAATAGGTCTTAATTATAATTACTTTAATATAAAAGTATTTATTTCTGTAAAATAAAAAACTTTTCATTATAATTAAAAATGCTTACATTGTGATTAGCAAGTGATCCAGCTAATAATTGTACTTCTGGTGTATATTGATTAATAGATGCTTCTTCATATTTCATTGACCATTCACCAATGCTAGATTCCCAAGAATCTTGTGCTTCTTCATCCGCAGTTGATGTACTTTCACTTTTTGTCTGTAAACAATACTTGCTTTTATTGTCATGTAACTGGTGATTATACAAAGGAAAAAACCAGCAACAAAATATTTTTAAAATGATAAATAAATAATGTTATTAATTTTAGAAATTATGTTAATTTTCATTAGGGACAGCCTTGAAAACCGCCCCATTATCACCATTATTTTTTGTGTTCAACTTAGACCAATTAAACTTACAATAAAGTTCTGTTTCAGAACTCATCGCAAGTTTATGGACTACTTGTATGTGTTTAAACAAATATTTGCTCTATGTCATTAAACAAACAATTGTTTTGTACAGTGCCTTCTGTGTATATGTTATGTGTCGGCTTATCTAATTATACCTAAAGATTTTCTAATTTAACTGGTATATTCTATTTTAGCCTTCTAAAACTTTCTGAAACATTATCATCATTTAAAACTCATGGATTTGAAATCTGATGCAAAATACAATAAATATAGCATTTATGCAATCATGCTTTTGATTTCCTTTAGTATCATTAAAAAAATTATAAATCATAACAATTTCATTCTTTAAATTAGTATGATAGCAATACTATATATTCATTTGTTATAAGTTTCAATCTAAATTTACAATTTAATAATAATAATAATAATAATAAATTTTTTTATTTGAACAATATTTCTTCTTCATCGATAAGAAATATTGATCAGATAATATCAAGTTAGCTTAGTGCCTTAGGGATTGGAATCGAACCCGTTCCAGCCTAGTAGGACTATAAGGCCTATAAGGCCTTGTACTATACACTAGACTCTTGCTAATCCGGCCATTCCTTGCACAGAAGAATGCCGAATTAGCAAGAATCTAGTGTACTATGACTTAATATGTCGCGCTTTAAATTTATTATTATTTAATAGAGGGGTAGGCTTCTTATGTGTTATGGCTTAGGACCTTATTAAGTCTGCCCATGATGAATTATGGAATGATGCTGTAATATGTACGGCAATAGAGATCATGGCATCATTCCATAATTTATTTTAAGCAGCCCCTCGAAGATCATTCAGACACTCGTGTTTATTTTCACATATCTACATTTATGGGCACTATAATTAATTTATAATTAAAAACAATAATAATTTTTAATTTTTAATTATAATTAATGATGCATCACAGGATGTCATTCCATATTCCTCATCCATGTTGGTCGACTTTATCGTGAGTTCAAGCCGATTGTAAATGGACTTTATTGTGCCAAGTTTACAATGTGATAGTACCTTGTATTAATTAATTAATCAATCAATCGATCTAACTCTAATAAATCTTGATTATCGAGATGTAAAGTTTTGAAAGTTTAAAAAATATCATTTATCATCGTAATTATCGAGTTTAGTTTAAGAGCTAATCATTAGCAAAGCGCTTTATGGTTAGTTTTTGTGTGTTCTCAATAGGTTTTTTTTACATATTTAATCCTTTAAAAGTGTCCGTACTTATCACTTAAACGCTGAAGAACAATTTAAAAAAAAATTAAATCAATAAAATATCTATTAAGATATTTAACAGTGATTTTCATCAATCACCATCTCTATTGTATCTGTGGTAAGAAAAAAATATATATATCATCGTTCCCAATCGAATTTAATTCGCTCAAGTATGACTATAGCAAAAACCATCTTCTTAATCAATTAAATTGTACCTAAAGAAAGGAAAGGAAAAAAAAATTCTTTCTTCAATCTTTTTAAACAGTACTCAGATCCAATAATCCATATAATGTCCTTTTGAATTTGATTACAAAGAGATAGCATCGAAGTTGACCCAAAATGCTATTTTTGTAATTTACTAGATATTTTTATGGACATACAAAATTTTAAAAAATAAATCACTAAATAATTACATTTTTTAATTATAATCGACAATTTTTATTTGATTTAATTTAAAATATATGCTCTCGATCTCAAATTAGTAGTGCCTTGCCCCTGTAAATCATACTCTTCCTGATAGTAGCAGAGTCATGCCGGTCATCTATGTAACTCGTTCTGGGAAAAATAAATGAATTGGAATCGCGTGATTTCCGGTCTAGACCGAAAGTTATTATATAATTAATCGGGCCTCCTGCCCCTAAGGTTTCCATATCTGGTCTCGAATTTCATGCATCTAAGGAAGAGCAGGACTGACAAACGGACGACAATGTGAATTTATAGGTCTATAATTTTTTTTTAAATTGTGACTCAATTACAGATATTAATTATATTTATTGATAAGAAAAATAATAAAATAATTTTCGTGTAAATCCAAGAATTTATTTTCGTAAAGGTTTCTGGAGAAGATCATTTTAAAGAATTTTGTTTCGTGTAAATGAGAAAAATATGCTATATTCTCCTTCTAAAAAGTAAAAATATTAAAAGAAAAGAAGTCGTCTACGCTATTTAGTTACATCCGAACAGCTTTGTTTTCACATAAGTAGACTTTTCTCTCTGAAAATATCGCATTTTAAAGTAAAATATTACAAAAATGTAAGTGAAGTATCGATCGGATTATTTAGTTTCCTAATATATAAAAAGACTTATTTTAAGGAAAAAAAGTACACATATATATAAAATAATAAAACTCTATTCGATATTTAAAAACATAAAATTAAATTATTCTGTTAATTTGTATCATTATATATTAATTGTGTATCATTTTATTAAAACTCAACTCATGAAAGGTAAGATCTTTAATTAAAAATTAATTAAAAGCAAAAGGTTAAATTTTTAATTTTAAATTCGGAAATATTTATATTTATAAATTAATTTAAAACTTCGTACATCACTCCGGGCAAAAATCTTCATTCTGTTTCACTAGATTTTCATTAATAAATTTCATAATAAAAAGAAAGTTATACCTTATGAACAAACAATAATTAATTTTATTTATAAAAATTAGATAAAAATCTAGAAAAATAATCTATATTTGTAGAAAAGAAAGAAAAAAAAAGGCGACATTTATGATTAAAGTAAATATAAAATATGCAAATTTCATTTCATAGCTATTTGAATTTTTCCTGGGGATCAACTAGAAAACCATATAAATGTTATAATAGTTTAAGAATTCAATCGATATATTGTCCTTATATATATATATATAGATCAAGCTCAACAAAATATTATTTATTTATTTTCTTTTTGTTTACGTATCGGAAAAAATTTTCTAAAGGAATTCAATTCTTTCATCTTGTTCGATATATAAATAATATCATATAACCTATATATATATATATATATGTATAACTTAACTATATGTTTAAAATTAACATTTTAAACTTGTAACGGAATAAAAATAAAGAAAACGATTTTAATAAATTTATACGAAACTCTAGTTATAATATNTATAGAAGATATATATATATATATAAAATAATAGATAAGTAAATAAATTTTTATGATATTATAAAGAAAAATCATTTGTTTTATATTATATTTTTTCGTTTTTTTAATTAAATTTAATAATAATAATCGTGCTTATATTTGCTATATAATTGTGTAGTAATTATATTATTTATTATATAGCAATATAATAAAGAATATAATTACTATACGCATTATAACTTGTAAAATAATATTGTAATCACCGTTATAATTTATTTTTAAACGTATCTACAGTGAAAATCAATTATTCTATATAAAAAAAAATAAGATAAATTCCCTATGAGTATAGTTTATTATATGAAAAAGCAAGAAGAAATCATTTTTTTATGAACGAAATAAAGAAAAATAGTTTTGATATTATTTTTTTATCTATCTTCATTAATTTTAATCATAGTTCTTTTTTTCTTCTTTATTATAGTAATCGTGCTCATAATAGCCATACTCACTGTTATATTATGATATAATATGACACATGAATACTATGAGCATTATATATTGTAAAATTGTGTATAACGATTGCTTTAGTTAATTTTTAAGTATAGTTTATTGAAAATACTGTTTGTACTATACTAAAAAAACAATAAATGAATAATAAAATAAAATTTCTGTACCTATAATACATTATCTAAATAAACGAGAAAAATAGTTTTTTGTAAAAGAAATGAAAAAAAATACCTTTGATATTTTTATTTTTTTAAAAATTGTAAATCTATAACTTCCCACTGTCTTTTTTCTGTCTGTTCGTCTGTCCTTCCTTAATCTCCAGAAGGGGTTATATAGATGAAATTCGAAAACAGAAGTGGAAATATTAGGAGCAGGTGGCCTCGATTAACTATTGATATATACGAACCTCTGATAAAAACCGAAAGATACGTTATTTCAATTCACAATTTTCCCCTGAAAGGAGTTAGATAAGTGCTCAGACATGACTCTATTGCTAACAGGGAAAGTCTGATGTACAGGGGCACGACACTATTAATTTGAGGTGGAGAGCATATAAATTATTATTTTAATTAACTTTTTTATCATAGTGTTTTTGCACTTTTCTAAAGTAGGATGCTCATAACAGCATTCAACTTATCAGAGGTTATTTGATAAGGGCCTCACATTCATGGAGGCCTTAAAAAAAAGGTATTTTTCAATTCCTTGCATTTTTTTATATTAGAAAAACCTTTACTTTTACCAAATTCTATTATTTAAATAATACGATAAAACTTTGACGGTAGTTTTATTATTATTATTTTTTTAACATACTGTGGAGTCTCAAAAGGGTAAGTAATTGGGCCTCTCTTGATTTCTAAGAGACTCTTTCTATGCTCATTATAATATGTAATATAATAAAGAAAATTTCGACGAACATTATAAACCGTAAAATTGCGTTACAATCATCATTTGAATTGATTTTCAAGCTCAGTTTGCTGCCAGTATCGATTATACTATGTAAAAAAAAAGAAAAAGAAAGAAAAAGAAATTTCCTATGGATATTTAAATAAACTACAGAAAAATAAATTCTTTTTTTGTTTTTTGAAGTGTGGAAAGATACATTTGATATTTTTTTTCTTTATTAAGTAACTAAAATTACACTGTTAATAATTAAACGTTATATATAAGAGATGAATAACTTATTAGCATCATTCTCAATCATTTCAATTTATCGCTAATACTTTAATAACTTGAAGATAAGATTTTATAACGAATATAAAACAAGTCTCTCGTAAAAATCTAACCTACACTTTAAGTAATATTGATCAAACGAGGTAGACTAATAATCTTTAAAACCAACAAAAATAATTTATTTATGAGATTTTGTGTAAAAAAAAATATTTAAATATCAATAAATTAGTTTATTAGAAAGTTAAATATAAGCATTTTTGTTAAATTTATACTTAAAAAAAAGATGTGTTTCTTTTAATAAAAACACCAGTCGATTGAAGTGTAATTTAAAATATAGATAAATCTGTTATATTCTTTTACTTATATTATCTTTCTACAAGCATAACGGTAAAGTAAATATATATATATTTTTCCTAGAATATACCACGATCGTCCAGCTGTCTGTCTGTCCTTCCTTAATCTCGAGAACGGTATTAGATAGATGAAAGTCGAGACCAAATGTGGAAAGCTTAGGGGCATGAGGCGGGGCCTAATGCCCCTAAGCTTTTCATATTTGGCCTCATTAACTACATACGAACGTCCAGTCTAGACCGGAAGTCACGTGATTTCAATTCAAAAATTCCCCTGAAAAGTGTTAGGCAGATGACCCGCACAACTCTAATGTTAAAGGAAAAGTATGATGTACAGGGGCGAGACACTACTAATTTGAGATCGAGAGCATATATTTTAAATTAAATAAATTAAAAATATGATTTAAAAAAAATTGAAGCTCAGCATTGTGACCATATCACAATAATTTTTGCTGGTTATATTTAAATTTATTTATTTTTAATATTTAAACGTTTTTCTCGGAACATAAGCAATTGTTTCGAATGATTTATTTCATCTTTAATGTTAAATAAATTAACAAATGAATAGTATATGCTTAAATGTAATTTTGCTCGTTAATTTTAATTGATTAATTCCTCCCTTTTTTCCATTTTTATGGCTAAATTTTATTTAATAAGACCTGAAAAATAGAAAGAAAAAACAATAATAAAAGAAATTAAACAGAGTAATTACAGTTAAAATGACATTAATGAAGATATTTCGTATTATAAAAAAACAGAAGGTAATTAAAATATAAGAAGAAATTAGAAACGTTCTTTGATATAAATTAACCAGGGAAAAAAAACTAAATTAAGTTTATCTTCTTGCTTATAGCATTATTATATCACTGCACTTTATTAAAATTGATGAATTATTCACTAGTAGTTGACGTTCTATATTAAATTTTTTTAATCGAAAACTTTTTAATTGCAAAATAAATAATTATTCAAATGAATATTTGAGTTCTATATTTTGTAATTTGATATTAAGTCCGACTATTTGCATTTTATTAATTTTCAGTAGAGGGAATAGTAATTAATTGGAAAATTATGCACAATTTAATCCTAAACTGTAAGGGTTACGGTTCATTACTTGTATTTTATTCAATAAAGATTTCACTGTGTTATGTTTAAAATAAATAAATAAAGAATAAAACACACAATAATCATCATTAATAAACTAGATAAATAGAATAAATATAAGAATCATAAGGTATTTTTAGGGGTAATGCAGATTCATGCTACTTCCTGTACATAGGGGAGATACAGTAGGGATTGATAACCGTAAGAAAAGAGCAGGAGTGCCGTAATTATATATATTACAGGGTGGGATCGTTCATACAAATTTAATAATAAAGGAGGGGCACGAATACAAGTAATTTCACACTGAAGACTCTTTCAAAAACTTAAAGTTTAAATTATTAACACTTAAATTTCACTCCTTAAATATAAACCGTAACTCTTATTTATTTATAACGTCTTCACTCCTCTCTATACTGTATACATCTTTAATTGAATACAAATTTTAAAGGATACATCTTTAAAAATATGACACAAAAATTAGAGAGATCAACGAAAGAAAGGATCGAACAATTACAGCATAAAATTATTATAGATTCTAATAAAAGAACTATGAATAAATAATATAACATTCGAAACGAATACAAATAAACAAGAATAAACAATTGAATAATAGAAGAGAATCACTAAAAGAAATGGACATATATATTTCCGATGGTTTTCTCTTGAGATGATAAAACAGTATAACATGAAATGGAAATGAAATTCGCATTAATTAATAAAAATACTCTGCAAACTATAATGATTGCAACTTTATAGATTATTTAAATAATCATTACTTTTTAAATTTAATTTCAAAGCAGTTTTAATAAATGTATGAAGCGCTTAATGCATTTTCAGATTCAAATATAATCTTATATTCGTTAATAATGGCTTGCGTTATGGCTAATTCTCTAAAATTTAGCTACTAACATTCTATTTAATTATTATAATTTGTTAAATAAAATACTTTTAATATCGTTCCCTTTTAAGGATGCTAATCCAGGAGGAAACAAGAATTGAACCGATCTGATGTTACAGAGGAGAAGTCAACAGGACCATTACGATCGACCTTTTATATAAAGGGCCTCAAATACGGAATTTTGTATATAGTCTACATAAAGAAATCATGCGAAAATGATATAAACTAAAATCTATTTTACTTTATTTTAATAAAAATGGTAAAGAGTTAGTCATTTAAAATTGTAAGGTCAACTAGTATAATACGTAGAACGTAAATTAACGTTATCGAAATCATTTCGATTGGATGCCTGCCCATCAATTCTATTCACGTGTTAATGGCGTAAACATGCCTATGTAAACAAGTGTAGTGTTTATAACTCTTACATAATATTCTGTAAAGTAAGCAGCTGAGTCAATTGTCTTACAAAACAATAAAAGAATCTCTTGTCTTTCTATTTCGTTTACCGTATTAATTTCGAAAAACATTCGAAAAATTTTACTATTAACGATATTCTTCTAAACGTGAAGGGTAGCCTAAAAATCAGTTAACCGTTGTAATGCTTAAATGACTCACTCATTCGAATAGAAAAAAACGCTGTTGTAAACTCAGTGTACAAATCATATTCACAAGTGTACTTGGAAAATATGGTTAACTGACTTTTATACTGACATCTTCTATGTGTTTATAAGGTTCTTTTGTGTTTTTGTAGTGTAGTTTATGCTTTAACAGCATATTTTAATAACGTACTTTTATGTAAATCTTATTGTCGTTAAAAATGAACTTTTTTCAGCTTAAAATGTCGAATTTTAATTCAAAAATAATTTTTTTTAAAAATAAATATAAGAGACTGATAAAAGTTTAAATTCTAGAATTTTAAATTATTAAAAAGTCTTGTTATTTAATATATTTCTTCAACAGACATTCCTCTTTATATATATACATAGAACTATGATGTTTAAAATAGATAAAATAGTCAAACTTTCTATATCATGATACAATATTAAATTTTAATAGTAATTTTTCAGCCTAAATCCAAAAGAAAATTATTAGATAATAATTCGTTTTGACATGTAAGATTTCAAAATATTTTTAAAAATTTAAATGTGAATAATAGTTTTGCTTTTCCTTTTGTAATGTCTATGCTATGTTTTTTTTTACTCATTATATAATTCATAAGATAATTCTTTCAAGAAAAATATTAAAAAAATGAAATTTTGTGAAATTTTTTTTACAATTTTAAATTACAAGAAGAAGAAAAATAAAATTTTTAAATAAGAAAATTATTCACATTTTAAATCATACATTTTTTTTAATATTAAAAAAATGTACATATAAATATTTTAAAATTTAATGTATATATATATATATGTATGTATTTTAAAAAGTAGAATTAATTTAATATTGAAAAAGGAATGGTTCCACTAAAACACGTCCTCAATAATTATAAATAATTGAGAGTGACTTAAGCACTTACATTTAGTTTTTTTATATGTCTTTTAGAAAATTATTTAACACTACTTTTGAGATATAAATTTTCACTTTATAAAATTCAAATGAGCATCCGAACAACAATGATAAATATAAATTATTTATTGTTTTCATTCTGCATCAATAAAATAAATTTAAAGCCTTACATAAACTTATGCCTTAAAGCGTTTAAAAGTATAGGAAACGATTGGGTTTAAAGAATTATGCTAATATTTTTTTATGATCGTCTCGTCTGATTTCCATAATTTACATAGACTAATTACTTTATAATTGTCTTTTAACGGTGGAACAACGATTTAATTCCGGAAAGTTAAATACATACAAGCATCTACATATTTCAAGAGGACGCTTTGGGAAATCAATGTTATGATTAAACAGGCTGTTTTAACTAAAACAGAAATTTAATTATAGCCAGTTAAGCAGATATAAAAGTGATCAAATGTATTCTCTTCCCTCTTAACAAACATTTGATGTGTAGAGATCAGCTAGATTTATAAAATAATTTTTTACTCTTTTTTTTCTTTTGCATTTTTTTTATTTTTTTTTTTCTATAAGAAGAAGCAATTTAGAATATCAAGAGAATTTCTGAAGAGCGCTTTTTGATACAGTAGTACATTTATAAATGAAGGATTTTAATCAGTTGAGCGTACAACAGTTTTCATCTAAACATTGCGGACTTCCAATTCTTAATCGATAAAACGTTGCACATGCGTTGTGGATCGTAATAACAACCACTCTCAGTTGAAGAAGGGTCAGAGCAGTTTAACAGTGATGTGGACTCTTGTAATTACTCGTGTATCGAGAAAGAGCATGTTAAAGATTAGAAAGGCGATTTATTAGACGAATAACATCCTTCCCCTCGTCGAAATGAAGAGTGAAATATATAGGCGTACGTTCGTTCTGCTTCTATATTGTCTTATTGAAGGCAGCATGGCTGCTGATGTTGCCTATAGAGGAAGTAAGTAAACTCAATTTTATCATATATTCTGTTAAATTAATTTATCAAACACGTCGTTTGTAATAATTAAATTTATTATATATATATATATATATATATAGTGAACTTTATAAAAATTAAAATTTATTATCGAGTCAGTTTATACAAGAGCATTAATAATACAAAAATATTCGTGTGTATTATTTGAATTATTAAAATGTTATGTCCTTTTTAATTTGCATCAATTAATTATCACTGTTTTGATATTATATTAGTCGTTATTTATGTATTTGATGTTATTATGTGGTATTTATCGTTTGTTACTGTGGTTAGATACAATTATGCCGCTTTTTTGTCGTTTAAAAAAGAATAATTTTCGATATTGACTGCATACTTTGATATCTCGCTGTCATATTAAAGTATAGTTGTCATAGTAACTAGTTTATGAACAATGTTAGGTAGACCCTCTATTGACAGATAGCGTGCACGTGGGTAAGGTTCCACCTTGCACAAATTTGCAAATAATTGAAGATTTCCTTTTATCTACTCGTTCTGAGAATTCTCTTCATTTTAAACAGATGGAATCATTTTAAAATTTTATTATTATAATGTTAAAAAAATATAAAAATTTATTAGAATCTTATTTCGTTTACGAAAATCTCATTTGATTTTTTTTCTAATTTTTAGTCTATAATTTTATAAAATGTAGGAAATTTGATTCGAAATTTTCTAGAGATAAATTGCAATTATTTTTATATAGATTTTTCTAATTTAAGTTTAGTTAATTTCGAATAATAAATTAATGCGATTATTTTAAAATGAGTTAAAGATATCTAATATATAATTTCTATATACATATACTTTTTAATTTAGATGAAAACGAAGACAGGTGCAATAAAACTGTAGATATATATCAAGCAGTATCAAGTCCTCCTGTAACGGAAGCAAATCGTGGCAAAGCATTACATTGCAGCTATCGTGTTCGAGTTCGACCAGCACGTGACGATTGGGTAGTCTTTGTACGCTTTACTAAACTCCGAATAGGTCGACCCACAGAAGACAGGCAGCAATGCATCGGTGGTTACGTACAGATAATTGATGGATATCGAGAAAGTAATCATAGCAACCGTGCCAATCCTGGTTTTTATTGCGGAGATATTGACTCTCCGAAGACATTTATATCCGAAACGCCTCACGTTAAAATTGTTTTCCATGTCGATAAATATGACTACGATACCTATCTACAGTTCGATGCCAATGTGGAACAGCAAAGAGAAGTTCATGCCAGATACGGACAATATCCACAGTTATATCCAAACAGAAGGGGTGCTCCGATATACGGAACTTATTGCGATCGTGTTTTTCACGATTGTTCTCCGGGTAGATGCTTTGTACAATCACCAGGTTTCCCGGGAATTTATCCACGTGGTTTACATTGTAGATATCGTCTTAGTGTTCGACACAGTTTGGTAGGACTTGATCTCACTACATTCGATGTCGACGGATTAAGGTGTGATAACCTTTTAATGTGTTTTCCTCGCCCGATTTCGCGCCAGGCGGAAGATTGTCCATTCGATTACGTTCGTGTTTATGATGGACCAACCGAAGATAGTCCAGTTATCGTCACCTTATGCGGGAGAGGAAGGCTCAAATCTAATATAATAGCCTCAGGTTCTGAAATGCTAGTAGAATTTATTACATCTCCAGCAGGACCGTTGCTCAATACGGGCTTCCATTTCAAAGCTGATAGTATCTACGATACAGGGGACACAGAATCACTTCAATTAAGGAACAGCAGCTGCAGTATCGAACGACATCTGCGAGGGTATAAGGAGAGTGATTTTTCCAACTTGAGATCTTGGTATCCGGGTAATACAACGTGCTTCTATCGTTTCGTGGCTTCTGAAGAAGAAGTTATTCGTTTAGAATTTTTGTGGTTTCGAGTCGAACGAGTAACTCTTTGTGAAGAATCTATTAAATTGTATGATTCATACGAACCGGATGGGATGAAGATAATTTCTAAACTGTGTGATATGAATAAACCACGAGCCGTTTATGAAACAACAGGGCCGGTAATGTTTGTCGAATTTTTTAGTCACGCAGGATCTTTAGATGGTTCATCACTCAGTTATGGCTTTCAGGTGAAAACTGTTAATGTTATGCCTCAAGATAATCATATAAGTCAATCTGCTTGCAATAAAATATACGATGTCGCCAGGGAAGATATTGGGTCATTCAGTTTGTCACTGCAAGATTTAAATTTTACACTCGGAAATCAACCTATAGTGTGTAATTATACCTTCGATGCCAGCTCGCTCCCACACGGAAGAATAAATATTACCCTATTATCACCGCTCTCGAAAATGGTTGTTAATTGTCACGAATGTTTGGGTGATCCACTTTTAATGGAAGTTTACGCTGGTGTTTTAGATGATCCACCGTATTGTTTATGTCAGAGTAATCGTCAACGTGTTCATCATATTACTTCTCTAGGATCTAAAGTGTTGCTATCACTACATTTAACTCCAGAAGTGAAGGGAATGAAAATTAAAACCTATCTACAAGGAAATTATACCCATTTTAGCGATTATAGATGTGGTACGGAAATACGACCTTTAGATCTGCAAGGGGTAATTCAATTTCCACCTTCCAATGTTTATCCAACTAAAGCCATGTATTGTAGATGGAGAGTTCCCATTTTTCCACGAATGGACGTTTCTTTTCAACTAGAACATTTTCACGGTCAGAATAACTGTACATTTGATTACATAATCGTCAATCAGATAATCCTCTGTCAGACGTTATCATCTACAGACGAGACATTTATCTTAGAGAAAGAAGAAATTCGCAAGTCTGATGTTACGGTCGAATATCGTACATCAGAATCGTCTGAAGGAAATTTTACTTTATGGTGGACACAACTAAAAGTTTTACCAACTCCCTCCAGTTCCGATTCACTCGTTTCACTAGGAAAAGATTGTGAATTTCTTTGTGCATCGACAATGACATGTATAAGAAAAGAACTGGTATGTAACGGAGTACAAAACTGTCCAAAACAAAGTAGTGGCCATCGTAACAGATTATATGCTGCAGATGAGGATCCAACTATATGTTTACCCCAACAAGATTCGTTTCGACTGTATTGGTGGATCATAGGTTTTGCTTTGGGAGTCTGTGGATGTGTTTTGCTTTGCCTTGTCTTCTCACTGTGCAGACGATGTCAAAGTAGAAGACAGAGGTTTTAAATCGCTCAATTACAATATCTCATGAATATTCATGTTTGAATGTGTTTTTACATTGGTATATAAGTTTTTACATGTTTTTAAAATTATTTTAATCTACAATGGAGATTATTAAAAGAAAAAAAAATTCTTGACACGATTTCTCAGAAAAAAAAAATCACTGAAAAGAAAGTGATTTTAAAGTGTTATATGTAGATCAGTTTGATTTTTAAATTATTTTATAGCAGAGGGAGGAATAAAAAAAAGAAACAATTATTCCCTCGAGATCATATCATCTTCTTTGTCACACAATCAATCGACTTTGTACACATTTATTACGTTTTATGTGTGTGTACCAGGAAATTGTACCTTTTTATTAATGCTCTATGCAGGAAGCCATGTTTTCAAGATGTAAATAAAATTGCTCAAACCGAAAATGATGTAGATTATAAGTTATTTCGAAAATAATAAATAACTTATTCTAGAAATATTTAAACACAAAAATTATTCAATTAATTTATCTAGAAAAGAATTTTAAATATAAACAAAATTAAAATGAGTAAGAACGTATATAAAAATTTAATTATTAAGTCTTCGTTTCGAGTTGAAAATAAATAAATGATAAGTTTTAAAACTACTAATAAAAATTTATCTCGAGTGCCACTAGATATGAAATAAAAGAGAACAAAATAGTCATTAGCAAGAAATAAAAAATGGTAAATGAAATATTGTATAGAAATATAAAAGAAGAAAGATAAAATAAAAAATTCAGAAAGTTTTTTCCTTAAAAATAATTTTTTTTAATATATATATAAAAATTTCGATCGGAAATTAAAATTACATTATACAAAACTCTCTCTCTCTCTTTTTTTTTTTAAATTTAAAATTATTCAAAATTGAAGTTTTGCATAAATGATGATACTCACTTTAATAGAGTTTACATACGTAAAAAAAAATTATAATAATTTCTTTTTTGGTTTCTATTAAAATATAATTTATTTTAAGAATTTTCTGTAATAAAAGAAACATTTATAATTTTCTTATTTATTAATTTTTTTTCTCTTAAAAGCTTAATTTATTTTACTGGTTTTTTTTAAAACATTTATAAAATCTAATTTTGAAAAATATTTATAATATAGATACAATATTGTAAAAAATTGTTTTCATAAATAAAACATAAAAATAGATGAGAGCAATATCTGTTGTGGAGATTGTTGTGGTTTCTCTTTTATGGGGGCTCATAAATTAATCCTTTCAATCTGATCCTCTATCAAAATTGCCTCATATATTACAAGATAAACTGTAAAGGGTACACTTCAATTCGGGATTTTCTATAAGTTTTTATCATTTTTAAAGTATATAAAGTATAGAAAACTTGAAAGATATTCGAATCTCATTAAAAACTTTTATACTAAATCATGTTTGGAATATTTAAATGAGAATTTTTCCTTCCCTTTCCTTCTTAATTTCTTCTTAGTTTTTAATACTAGAAGACTTAAATATATTAATTTTAAAAATATACATTAAATTCTTTACACGAGGAAGCTTTAAATCAATATAAATTAAAATGTTTTTATTTAATTAAATTATGAAATTTGAATATTAAAAAAAAATGTAACGATAATCTAAGTATAAATTCTTGTTTTATAAATCGAAAATTGTGTAGATAATATATAAAAGAATGGCCCAAAAGACAGTTAACCGTGTTTGTTTTGTGTTTCTGTTATATTTGTTGTCAATATGAAGTGGAAATATAGTCGACCCCCCTATAACACTGTTGATAAATTCCGTGTTATATGAATTCCATGTTGTGCGAGTCACTTAGATTTTACAAATACGTGAGCCGTTCACGGCCCGGCACACGTATTTGTAAAATCTAAGTGACTCGTACAACACGGAATTCATATAAAACGGAATAATCAACAGTGTTATAGGGGNATGCCATTTAAGACCTTTGTTCTGACATCCTCCTACTTCTTCAAAAAAATCTTTACTAGCAGATAGACATAAATCTGCATTTTCAGAAGAAAACATAAAAGAATTGTTTCTGTCAAATATAAAAGGATGGAATTACAAGGAAGAGTTTCAACGTTCAGGGGAATACTATCCGATCAGTATATACTGGGTAGAATGTCGATGTCAACGTCTCCCGCGCTCCAAAATGTTTCGAATTGTTGCCTGAAGACAAAGGAAGACCAATTGGTATTTGTTATTTCACGTCACTTCTTCTTGTGTTTGTTCAGTGATGTGTTCATTATCCGAACATGTGTTCGTTGTCTGATCATAAAAATCTTTTGCAAAACTGTTCATTATCTGATTTGTTCGTTAACCGATCACCCACTGTATTCTGAAAATTAATATATTGTCTAGATAATGCATTACAAATAAAAATATATTTTGGTATAAAAAGTTTACCTTATGATACAGTTTATAGTTATGTAAATAATATTATTAATCCATTCCAAACACTCATAACATGAAAAATGCTCACAATGAAAAAATCATCAAGTACACTCCACTCATCCAAGAAATAAGACAACTGTGGATGGCTAGGTTAGGTATTTATTGTGCACTTATCTCTCTTCTACTGCTGTCACCACATACACTACACAAGAGTCTAGAAACTAAACCTTAATAAAAACATGTACAAGACACTAAGCACGTACAGAAAGCTGCAATATTGAATACATCACATCGTTAAGAAGTTTTTATATTTGGATACACACCAATAACACAGAAGCTTAATGTAATGCTTAGATAGCTATGCTTTGACTTTAGTCAGGCATAGCACTTGGCACCAGTAACAGCTGAGCATCACATTTGCAACAAATAACAATGTATTTCATAGATTAAAAAACATCATCATTTTGTAAAATTTTAAACTATTAAAATTAAAAAAATAATAATAATAATAATAATAATAATAGAGGAAAAAAGAAGTAGTTGTTTATTCTAAGTACGAGATTATTTTCGTTATTTTTTAACGTTAGAGACGTTAGAAAATGAGAAAGTGCAACGCAGAAGTCTTAAAATACGTGGAATTTATTCTTATTTTACCTATCTCGTCACTTGACGTCACTATACAGGGGTCTAATTCCATTTAAGGAAGTCGCGCTATTTATGCTATCTCATTGGAGAAACAAGCGAATTAACAAGCTATCATTGGTTAACTCTTTTTATTACGTTACTTTTATTTGATAACACTTTTTCGACGTGGGATATAGCATCTTTCTCGTTTTGTAAGTCTAACTTAAGCCATGTTTTACGATCCTACTCCTCCGTTAAGTTCCAGTTGGTCTGAATGGTCGGAAAGAATGAGCAGAGTAAGTTTTTTTTTTTATATGTTCGACATTTTTTCGACTGTCTTAAACTTCAAACAATCGCAGCCGGTGTTTTGTCTATTAGACACAGTAACTGCTGCGTAGATTCTTAAAATAGAAAACAAGAAAACACAGTTTGCTGTAATTTATAATTGAAATATATATAGCCTATATTCTCTACCTTTACACTAAAATTTTATGTGTTTTACGACTTTTTATTATTGTTTTCCTTCGATTTTTAATGTAATATGGGCATAAAGTAAGCAAAGTTAAAGGCCTAGACAGATGTCATCGTTAAGGAGGCATCAATAATAGGTTTGGGCATAAAATATTTTATTATACATAGATATAAAATGGTTTTTATATGTAAAAAATAAAGGTTAAAGGGTAAACCCTTCTGTATATAACTTTCAGGTAAATTAATGAGTAGGCGTTATGTTTATTTCCTTAAACTTACATAAGTTATAAGGTAAAAATATATATATATATATATATTCTTTTACTTGTAAAAATAGATTTAACACTTCATTTTAATAATCTGCTTTTAATAGAAATTTTTATTAATCAGATTTATTGGCTTAACCTTTAAGTTAATGGCCGATCAATGTATTGTGAAATTTCTACACTATCGATTGATTTGATCGATAGAGAAGAATGAGACGTATAAAATGAAGTTAAATCATGGCTTAAATTGTCTTAAATTTTAAATTGTACAGGGAGAAAAAAAATAGTTTAGAAAGTAAATGTAGATTGCAGGATATTGATATTATACGACTCGTACTATCTAAAGTTAAAATGATATAATTCCCTCTTTGTCATTAATGTAAAGTATTGTATAGAAATTTAATCAACAAAATGCGTTTTAATGACTAGAAAAGTAATAAAAGTCCGGAAATTATGACGTAAACACTCTATTTAATGTCAGTGCTTTTGTTCCACCACACTTTGTAGTGACAGTTGGATTCGTTGACCGGAAAAATTGTTCGAAATTTATATAACTTCTTTTTATACGTACCCAGATCGATAACAAAGTAGTACTTTTTTATGGTAAGTTAATAACCGTGCCTCGTTTTTTATGTTTCTCTTTTTTAATTCAAAAATTTTGCGTGTTTTCTACCAGTGTATGATGATTAAACGCGTGAACAATAAACTCTTAATAAGGTCGGAATTGATTATTGTAAATTATAATATAACGTTACTAATTAGTCAATAATCGATAACTTCCTGCGGTAATCAAGTTTACAAAATGCTTTTGCTTTATATTTGTGTGTTTTACTTAAGGTCACGTGTTCTAAATTCTTTGTATAGTTTTGAAGTACGTTGGATAGAATTTCGCAATTAAGGTCGTAGGACGATCGAAGACCTCTTTATCTCAATTAGATCAAGGTACCTGAAAGGGTGCCAAACCGTTTAAATTTTATTTTTAATAAATTCCAATTAAATGCTATTCAATTCTATCGGTTGTATTTTTAAATATTTATTTATTTTTAAATTTTCTTTTATTTTAGCCCAGCCATTACGATGATATGGAGTGGGGTAGACCTTTTAGAGAATACACAGGGTCTTATACAAACCCTAGAATCAGAAGATTTGATTTCGCTGATGAAAGTCCCAGAATGTCAAGAACTAGTAGTCGATCGGATGTGGAAAGCATGCCAGAAACAGACGAAAGCATTGAACAGGAAGGAAAACCACCAAGGGTGCACCGAATTCCAATTATGGTGGAGTGTCGAGACGAGTTTCAATCTACCAGTCGCCCCCAAACTCCCGAATCTTCGAGAATACAGGAAGATATGCCTCGGTTTACGGATTTCGAGACTCAACAGAGCAACACGGTCCCACGCAGGAGACGTAGAAATGTTGTAGAAGAAGACATTCAGCGTAGTCAGTCGCAGTCTTCGGCAGAGCCTATGTATCATAAATTCGCTAACAAAGTCCCGGAACGTAGGCGACGAAATGTAACAACAGTCAAAGTCAATTGCGAACCCGAAGAGGTGAAAGAAAAATCGAGCGATCAATCAACGGAAATCGAATCTATAATTAAAGAAGTAGAAGATTTAAAGACGCAGGTGGAGAATTTGACAGAAGTCCAAGATAAACTATATCGTTATTTAGACGAAATGTTGACTCGCTGCATGCTAAAATTAGACAATATCGACACCATGGGTTCGGAGGATATACGCTTGGCAAGAAAGAACGCTATAGGAAGAGTCCAATCGTGTATCGACTTATTAGAATTGAAAGCTCATCCTCCTCCTCCTCCTTCTCCTCCTCCTCCTCCTAAGCCTTCTCAAACAGATAATCAAAATTCCGATTGCGAAAACACTGTGATCAGCTTACCGTTCTACGATAAACAGCCATCTAGAGAGGAAACGATGTCACAAACCGAACAGGTGTGTAGTAAAGATGAGAAAGATGACAACGTAGAACCTAATAAAAGTATTATAGTTCTCCCTTATTACAAAACAACGGAAGTGACGCATCCCGACCCGCAGAAGGATAAAACAGACAAGAACGAAGACGTAGAGCCAAACAAAAATGTTATAGTGCTCCCTTATGAGAAATCAGAAAACGAACAGAAAACACCCGAAAAGACTGTTATTATGTTGCCTTTTCACGAAAATAAGGAAGAAAATAAGAACGTCATACCTCTACCCTTCCACGAAAGTGTCGGATGCAACGATTCCTGCAGTGAAAGCTACTGTACAAAGCTGTGATGACGGTTGTCTTATTAATAGGCTATATAGTTTATTAATACGAATACTAGTTGTTCTTTTTTAAAAATTTGTATATTTATGTACAGATTAATTAATTTAATACGCGGGCGTATAAATGAAAGAATAAACAAAGTTTGGATTCTTCGTATATCCATTTGTTGAGTCTAGCCTCAATACTTAACATCCTTGGCCGAATAATTTACATTAGGACACCTTGGCCGAGTAGACAAGAATAATAATGTAAACAATGGAGATTAGTTGTCGAAAAATTTTGTACGAATTTTTTCCAAAAAAAAATCGAAAAAATTTTATCAAAGATATGTGATGTAATATTTATGAAAGGCAATTCTATTGATGAATAATTTATATTTAAGATAATAAATTATTAAAATAATCAAAATTTAGCCTTTAAAATTACTCAAGAGTTCCTGTAATTCGATAATTAGTAAACGTTGTATATGAATCATCAAAGCTAAAGTTAGTTTTCTATAGAACTTTACATAAACTTGATATACTTTTGTTTATTAATTTCCTCCTTATCTATTTATAAATATCTTTAAATTCTTCTGCGGTTTAATCACATTTAAACTAATTTATATTATTATTATTATCATTATTATTTTTCAGAATTATTTGCTTCCAACTATAAAATAAAGTTTTCTTTTTAATTGAAATTGTCATCCAAGTAATTAAATTCAATTAGTTGTGTATATATTGGATAAGAAAGATTTTCATTTTACAAAATTATAAATGTCAATCTACAAAAAAATTGAATTATTCTATTTAATATTTAACATAATTTACATTATTTTATATGAAAAGAATAGAATTTTATAAAATGTTTTTAACAAATTACTGTTAAATGCATTTTACTTTCATTCAATTAAGATGATAAATGCAGAATAAAGGGATTTTTCAGTTTTAAATGAATTTATTAAGCATCTTTTTTTTATTTTTTATTTTTTAAATAAATTTAAGAATTATAATATAATTAAATGTAATAAAATTGAGAGGAAATTATAACATATTTTTAAATTTAATTTATTAGATATAATAACATATTTATGTTTATAGATTTATATCGCTATTACTAAACTTAAAGGGTTTAATTTTTAATATGTCGTATAAAAATCAATTTTATTTATATGGAATTCTTTAATTTATTATATAGATATTATTACAATTTAATATTTGATATATTATAACTGATTTAAATCGTATTTTGAAATTATCTAAGCTTAATTAACTGTAACGTAATTAATCAAATATTTGAAGAATTATCTTATATTAATTATAGAACATTTTAAGCTGAAAAAAAGTTCATTTTTAATGACAATAAGGTTTACATAAAAGTACGTTATTAAAATATGCTGTTAAAGCATAAACTACACTACAAAAACACAAAGAAACCTTATAAACACATAGAAGATGCCAGTCTAAAAGTCAGTTAACCATATTTTCCAAGTACTTGTGAATATGATTTGTACACTGGGTTTAGAACAGCGTTTTTTCTATTCGAATGAGTGAGTCATTTAAGCATTACAACGGTTAACTAATTTTTGGGCCACCCTTCACGTTTAGAAGAATATCGTTAATAGTAAAATTTTTCGAATGTTTTTCGAAATTAATACGGTAAACGAAATAGAAAGACAAGAGATCCTTTTACTGTTTTGTAAGACAATTGACTCAGCTGCTTACTTACAGAATATTATGTAAGAGTTATAAACACTACACTTGTTTACATAGGCATGTTTACGCCATTAACACGTGAATAGAATTGATGGGCAGGCATCCAATCGGAATGCTTTCGATGACGATAATTTTTGTCCTACGTATTATACTAGTTGACCTTGCGATTTTAAATGATTCGAACGACTTCCTCTTTTACCATTTACGGTAGAAATGCCTCAGCAAGGTGTATTCTAGTAATCATTCATTATTAGTATTATTATTATTATTTTAGCTTTTACAGGTGCGGTTTTCCTTCTTATGTCATATTATTATCAATTTTAATAGGGCGGAATATATACTTAGGGCATTCACAATGGAAATAATGAATTATTTAATATTTTCCATTCGGTTAACACCTTTAAACGGTTAAGTAATGTTATGCATTCCGTTGTCAACTGTAAAAAAACATAATTCTAATTTAAATAAAAATACAGAAAAATATTTAAAAACTGGCAGGAAGTATATTTTGAATAAATGTTTGAATGTAATTAATTTTTTTAAAACTTTTTATGTTAATTAAAAGAAATTTACATGTTGGCGTTATTTATGTAGGAGAATGAGTCATACTATCATTTTTTTTAAATAACATTGCGAGTGAATGAACTGCGAAGGTGAAGAAGATTAGGAGGAGTTACCGAATTTAAATGATTTGTTACAATGTGTTCGTAGTAGAGATAGGTATACGTTTATTGAGTGATATATATGTTTAGTATCGTACAATTACGTATTAAATTGTTATCACTACAACTCATGGAATAAGAAAATTTATGAGCTCCTTCTAAAATCCATTTCTACTGAATATATTTTGCAGTTAACGTGTTTTATTTATTAAAATTCAAGAATGATACTACAGCAGCATCCATAAAGTTACCGAGTCCATTAAGCCATAACTTCGGATTTACTTCTCAATAAGGTCGTGCCAAATAGTTCATCTTTTGTTTAAATTTTTCGTAAAATTTATTGTAACTTTCATTGAATAAATGATTTCAAATCCTCACAAAAAATAAATTGCATATTTTTAAAGGAAACAATTTTTTTTCTATAACATAAACAATACAGTTTGGCTCGAAAGTAGGTTAACTTTTTGTGCCCGAATCACTTGTAACTTATGAGTCATAAATAATTTATAATCGAGTAATTGATTTCTTTTACAAAATTGGTATAATTGATACAGTAGAAATACACCAGAAAAACATACAAAATTAAAACTAAATTGATTACAAATTAAGAATTCTGTTAACTAACTTTTAGACTATCCATAAACTTACGATAGCCTAAAATCAGGGCTATATTAATGCAGTGGCACACCCGAACGTGCCCAACCGTTACCAGAGGCCTCGCCTTCTTACAAGGATCCTCGAAGCCACGACTCATTGTTTATTACTAATATTTTTGTTCGATAACTGTATCTATATAATGCGTGCAAATCAATTTGGCACGGGTCTCAAAAGCTCCTAAAACGACCCTATTAACAAAACTTTATCAAATAAAACAAATTTAATTAATACAGTAATAAATAAAGCTTATATTCTACGCAAAATACGAACTTAGAATATCAAATTACTAAAATTACGAATATCAATAAATAAATAAAAAAATATGCCCGCTATAAATCTTGATTATGAAAATTTCCAATCGCTAGAAGCGAGGATAAAAAACCAATATTTTTCTTATCGTTAGAGAGGAATCTACACTTTGCAAAACGAAATAGGAAAATTTTAATATAAAAAGATTTTTATGTGGTTCTATAAACACGAAAATAAGGTCTAGGACGTAGAAAAGCGAATATTGTCAAACCAGTTATTGACTGTTTTCCTTGACGTAACTGAAAGTAGGTTGACGGTATCCTTGAAATCTTTTAATGATTTCATATATATTTTACCCTATATTTTAAATTTTCGTAAGATATAAGCCTATACACACACATATATATTTCGACATTTCTGTCCAAAGTGGAAAGTTTCACGGATGCAAAGCCAAGTGCAACTGTGTAATAGGTTTTTATAAATTTGGCTTCATTCCTATTCTTACTACTGTGTTTCTTTTCTTAAAAAATATTTAATATTTCTAAGAATAGGAAGTTATATTTGATTTACAAGTAAAACCAAAAATCCTCACTCGATCGATAACGAATAGGATTTAAGAAAGCTAATTCACGTGGGGTTAGCGGAAAGTAATACTGGTCACAAAAAACATGTTTGCGGTTTTTTATAATAATAATAATAATAATAATAATATTCATTTTTCCATTTAATTAAAAATTTCTGATTAGTATATTTTCAGGTCACTAAGAAGAAGAAGAAGAAGAAGAAAGAGAANTATTATAATTAGATATAATTATAAAAGTCTTTATTATGTATCTTTTATACTACTAAAAAGCATTAAGATAAATTTATTAATGGGATTTTTTTTATGTATATAAGAAACTTCTCCTTTTTATTTTTTTGTTTTTAATATTTAAATAAAAAATGTTTACCATTTAAATTTTTAAGATTGTAAAATCAAATTTTGTCATAATATTTATTCAAATACTGTATAAACAAAACGTTTTTTTTAATTATTTATTTAAATGATTTATTACATCTTTCATAATATATTATTAATGAAAGAAAAAAAAAAGTATAACTCATAAATAAATAAATTTCATTAAAAAATATCAATAATAAATTTTATTATTTAAAGAAAAACATTGCAAAAAAGCCACATTTAACGTTGGTTTGTTAAAAAAAAAAAAAAAAAACATGTAGATGGGTATTGAATGGCCTACATTTTCTAGTAGTTTTATGACACAACACATTCTTAAAAGAATAAAATTTTCTACACAAAGATACTTGACAGTTTTATAATATATAATCATCAATTTTGCTCTTTTCTCCAACATATAATACCGTGAAGTTTTCATTGACACGGATGGAGCTCATTATGTGACAGTGACGTATTTTAACAACCCTTTTGAAATAACACACAGTACAAAAATATTTTGTATATAAAAATAATAAATATAAATTCTCGTTTTTATTTTTATTTTTATTTTAGTAGAAATTACAGTTGAATTACGTAAATTTAATACCGACAATTGCTTTTCTTTTTAAATTGTTTATAGTTCTGTCTCTCTCTATCTATAAATATATAGAGGAGAGAGAGAGAGACAGAGAGAATCCGATCAGTCTTAGTCCCCCTCTATGTGTATCTATATATAGAGAAGGATTAAGAGAGCTAAGATAGGGCCAAACCAGTCGCGGATGTGGGGCCCCTTTCTAAAAGCCACAAAAATATATTAAATAAATTTAATTAATAGAATAAAAACAAAATTTTTCCTCACTTACTTTTAGAAACTTTAATTTATATTATTTCTTTTTAAAAATAATTATATTAGTTTCTTATGTAAAAAAATGATGAGAGAAAGGGGCCATGTTTTTTTTACATGAAGGGTTAAATTTGGGGCCTTAAAGACCTCAAATTTAGCCCTTTATGTAAAAGAACATTGCCCTATCTCTGTATAATTATTCTCTATTGTGTCATACGGAAAATTTGAGTATCTAAAGTTATTGTGAAAACGTATTGTTTCCGGGTTTTGGTCTAATTTATTAACTTTAGAATAAATTTTTATAAATTATTATTATTAGTCAAATTTATTCACATTTTATTTATTACATAAATATTTATAAATCTGAGATAATTTATAGTGTGAAATTAATGTGAATTTTCAACAAATTAAATTTAAATCTTAAAATTGCTGCAGGAAATCCGAAGTTGGCAGAAGCTAGGCGAGAGGTTAAAATGTACAATTTATGTGTGTTAGAACAGAAGCATTGCTACTGTTCTCTCTACATAAGATTTGCAACTTCAGACGTGGCCATAATTTAACCATACTTCAAATACTTTCATTAATCATTGTGACTTTGACCTGCGCATATCACTACCAGATAAACCACGCGTTTTAAAAAATAAAAAAAATAATAATAATGAATTTTATTATCATTTATCATTTATATTGATTAATAAATTTAATTTAATTTTATAAAAATATTTAAAATAAATACAACTTCATTGAATGAATAAAAATAGAATTTCGGAAAAATTCTAATAGTTTGCAGAAAATAACGAAAGGGGGCGTAAACATACATACAAGGACAACACGTGATTAGAGAACATCGTGTTAAGAGCTCGAACTCCTTTATTTAGAGGAATAAAACTGTAAGTGCCATCTTTAAAATATTTTTAAACATAGAAAAAAGGATATTTTAAGACGTAGTAATACTGAAATTTTCGCTTGTTCTATCCATCCAATAAAAAAAAAAAATAAAATAAAAATAAATTGTTTAGAATATAATAAATAGATTTTGCATGACACATTACATAATATGAGCAACTCTAATAGGAATATTCATTTTAAATCCATTTATTTGTCGAATTTCTAGACGATCTGAGGTCAATTTCTTGTTAAAGTTCTGTCTAGTTTAGTCGGATTAAATGGTTAATGACTACTATCGTTGGTACAGTACTTCCGATCATTAAATAGAAGTCCATTGATGTGATGTAATCGTCATTTCCTGAAGAATTGGATAGTTGACAACAATTCCATATACTGTACAATACTTCTTTCATCGACACGCCTTGTTGCTACATGCGACAATGCTGCCCCGAGTGGTGCCTTGTGGAAGTAAACACATCAATATATTTGTCTCATTTTTATGTTTATTTCGTTTTATTTGGCTTATAAATGAAAACTTAATATTTAATTAATTTTAAAAACTTTATCAATAAGTCATTTTATATATTTAGATAAATTTGTTTCCACTCTCCTAAAGCATAGAAATTATATAACTGTACTCTATCTGCTGCCATTTTCTTATAGCAACGATCGTGTTTGTTCGTCGATATCGTGAGTGAAATGACCCGATAACCTTGATTTGATCTCTGAGTCACGTAGTAGAATAAATTAAGTAAAATTCATCCGGTTAGAAATCGGTAAAATGATTGTGTGTATGTCTTTCGAATGTAAATTTTTAATGAAATATCAATTGAATTAAAAAGATATTTTTAACTTAGAAGGATTATAAAGTTGTATTTATTGTTTAAAAACTGTTTAAATGTTTTGGTAATATAACAAAGATTCTAAATTTTATAATAAATATTGGTACAGACAAATACAGAATTATGCAACAGAAATCAGAAAAGTTTCGGTGCGTAATTTTGTATTTCTGAGTATATATTTACAGGTATAATATCAAAATTAAGAAGAATCATGCGTAGAACTCTTCTAATTCTCATGTTGCATCTGCAGGCAATCAAGAAAATATATTGTTTATTCTTTTATAGTTACTTTTTGGCTATTTGGACGGACTTTAGCCGAAAAGTAGCCATTAAAGAACAAACAATAAAGGGAAAAAAGACAAAAAGCTTTATGAATGATGACTAAAATATATGTTTTAGGTTTTAAATAATTCGGTTTTAATATATTTTGAAGTAGAAAAAAAATTTGTCAATGCTTTGCTGTGTTTGTAATTATTATTATTATTTTTTTTTAAACGTTCAGAAATATCTATAAATAACTTTTTATTTATATATTATTAGGATATTATACTTCATATCTACATCGAAAATGTAATATCTTCTATATAAAGATTATTTTCGTGAAAGTTAAAGATGATTCAATAAGTTTTTTGAGTTGAGATAAGATATATGATTTAGATAAATGTCTGTTGCTGAAGGTAATATTTGCTCCTGTTATACTTGTATTTTGAAAAGACTTCTCGTTCATTATTGATTTTCTTTGTAAGTAGTTTCTTAAACATTTGTAATCTACAAACTTTTTACTAGCGACTTTCCTTTATTAGACAGAAATTTTGTACGATCCTAATTATTGTTTTCATTACTTTTTACTTCTACTTATCCAATAAAAGCGTAGTGTGTGATTTGGTTCTCTGTTTTTAATATCCTATTTTATTATTTTTCCTGAGATTCCTTTGGGGATCGCGATTCATAATTTGCGTATCATTGGTCTAAAATGTAATAGTTTTAATTGTTTTTTTTTAAAGAAACAGTTATATTTTATTTCTACGGTTTTAAAGATAATACTTATTTTTCCTATTATAAGATTAAAAAAATTAAATTAAAAATGTTTTAGAGGATAAATAAGATTGTATAAATTAAAGTAAGTATCTCTGTAGAATAAGAAAAAATACATTTGCATATTATAATTAAAACAGATTTCTATAGCCACATATTTCATATTTTATTGTAAATTTTTAAATATATTTTTCTCCTAATACTTGAAAGTTACTATAAAATTTGACAGACATTTTGAGTATATTTTTATTAACTGAATGTAACATACAAAATGAAGTATAATTTGTCTTAAAGTTATTGAGAAATTTTATATAAAGATTTATAAAATGCAACAAAATAAAATCAATTACTGTTATTATTGGCATTGGTAGTAATAAAAAGCAAAGAACACAAAGAGAATACAGTACCAATTTATTTATGTGCTGTAAATATTATAAATACAGTGTAAGGTTAGTAGAAAATTCATAAATTAATATTTAAAAAAAATATTTTTACTTTTAGTAAATATAAGTGATATTGTATGTTAAGAAATACGTGTAATATAAATTTTGACCTTTAGTGTTATATAATGCTGTAGTTTTTCAGATTTTTCTTCTTCAAACTATATATTTATTATTACTACTACTACATATTTAAAAAAAAAAAAAAAATTATATTCTTTTTAAGGCAAGATATATTGCATGCGTGTTTTTTTATTTTTTAAAAAGTAAGTAAAAGTATATGAATAAAAATAGTAAATTAATAGTCTTTCATATTTTATAAATGAAGGTGCTTTTAGTAAAATGTGTAGCGGCTATCACACTCTTAAAATTAAATGTATTAAAATATTTATTAAAAATTATCACTTTAACAATAGTTTTAGATTTATGGAAAAAATAAAAGAAATATTTAACGAATATGAAACATTTTCAATAAGAATGGGAGGTATTTTGCTTGATTATTAATCCGTTACAATGGAATTCGAAATGAATAAATGATTACAAAATCGAAGACAAGACGTTATTTTTTTTTTCAAATATTATACCAGAGGGTATAAATTCCAGATAACTTTGATGTGGAAATATTAATTCTTTATAAATTTATAAAGAATTTTTTTGCCGAGGAAATATTTTTGGATTTTATGTAAAAATTCTAAAAGTTTTTCTAATAATAATTTTTTAACCGCTTTCTTCCGTTTTTTATAGGCATAACATGAAGCAAAATAACATATATATATATATTGAAAAATTGTATTATTAAAATATATACATTCACTAAAAATGATTTCAGTAGTCTTGGATGAATAAGAAGTATTCTTTCTTTCTTTTTTTTCTTTTCTTTTTTCAAATTCATTCCGTTCTGTGGACAGCAAGAGGATCCTTTTTCATGTCCATGATAGATTCGGGGTGAGATAGGATGTCCGATATGTCAAGATTAAATCACTGGTGAAAATTTCCAATGGTCTTGACCTGAATAACTAGTAACGAGTTAGGCATTCATTAAAACCATTCACTGAACAAGTTCGTACCACATTCGTGTTGATATTCTCCTAACTCGAAATTTGGAATCTTGATCTCGAATTCAAGTCCCAGAGCATTAGGTTGATGCCTTAACCGTGTACAATTAGAGAACGAATATTTTAATTATTTTAAAACGAATTGAATTTAGTCATATTTATATTCAATAACATTACATAAAATACAAGGAAGTGTCATTGTTTAGAAAATGACAGGTTGGCTCTGGAATCTATCTTTGGCGTTTCTTCATTATATTTTTCTATTATAACTTCAAATAGAAAGGGAAAACATTTTGACTTTTTTTATACATAAAAGTATTCAAATTACTGATAAAAGTATTTTATGAGATGTTTCGTAAACCTTTTTTACTAGATGTTAAAATTTAATGAGAATCTACGAAAGCTTTGGTGAGGTTTTTTATTATTTTACTGCTTTAAGAAATCTATTTCAAAATCCAATCTCATAAAATTATCTATAAAAAAAAAAATTTGAATCGAAATTCGTATTTCGTTCCATTTAATTTCTGTAAATGGGCAATTTTAATTGTAAGTTAATATCAGCTGTTAAGTTTGAATTTATTAGAAACAGTTCGTTTTTCAATTAAGAAAACTGGACTTTTAATTAACATCCTAGAAAACACAATAATTAGAAATTAAATAGTAGTAATACAGTAATTTTTCTAATAGTTAAACAGAAATAACATCACATTCATGACAAAGATACAATAAGTTAGTAAGTATGATATCATAATTTTGTTCATGAAAGAAAATCAAATTTACGGATTATTAAACTCATATTTCTATATTTATCAAAATATGTATGATTCTAGTAGCTATAGAAGTTTTTGAATTTTCAAAAATATACTTGGCACCTGATACTACAGTAAAAAGGTGAGAGTAAAAAAATATTGTATTATGTACGCGCGAAAACCATTGAAGTCCAGGTTAAGGCTGTGTACACACTAGGCGTTTTTAAACGCGCGTTTTAAAGAACTAAGAGTTCTGCATAGGCGTACACACTCAAACGCGTGCTTTTGGCCAAGCGCGCGTTTATAGATTTTTCTTAAAACGCGCGTTTTGCGGGTGTCAGCCCAGCGCTTTGCGATATATGTGCTACCATGTTGTTGTACATTCGATCGCGCGCTTTCGGGTAGAGTGGACGTACGTTGGCCGAAATGGAGAACGATCATTTCGATACTGATCTATTTATTGATGAAATCTAAAAGAGACCAATCATCGTCAAATGATTTTATAGATATTTTAAAAGAATTAAAAAACTTGGGTTCATTTTGTCGTAGTTTTGGATACAACGTCAGAAACATTCCATGCGTCAGTCTATCTCGTAATATTGGGTGCACCCAAAATTCTCTTTGCCTCTGCCATCGTCTTTTATAGCGACGATGAAGGATGGGCACACACGTCCATTTCCAAACTGAGCCAGTGCGTATGCTCCACTAAACGGTCGTCTAACGCCGAGCTAACGCGCGGTGTGTACGCTGCTAACGCGCGTTTAACGCAACGCAAAACGCCTAGTGTGTTCACAGCCTTAAGAAGAATAAACCAAGTATAACACCAAACTACCCTATAGTAATTTGATTGAAGTGCTGCACAAAGTACTATGCCAGAATTGGGATCCAATTTTTTACTGTGTTATCGGGTCTCAAGTATAATCTATTAAAAGAAGCCACCCACTTCTAATAATATATTCAAGAATATCAAAATATATAATTTATTATATGGTATTCATTATATATATATATTATATATAACACATTACATTTACAATTAACCTTTATGATTAATGATTGATAAAATACAATGCAGAATGATATTTTTGTTTTTTCGATTTATACAGTTGAACGCCATCTGCTAATATCCATTCACCACGCCTTCGGCAATGTCTTCATCTTATAGCCTCCTGCTTACAGCTTTTAATCCTAATCTGCTATAGTTTCGGTTACTTTTTTCCAGGATCTTATAGATTTTTTTTTTCTTTTCTTTTCTTCTGAAGTCCATAGGAAGATCCTGGGGAGGAAGATCTCGCCTCCCCATCTTCATCTTGCATCCATACCATTTTAGTTTTCCTCCTATTCTTTTCATCAATTCAATTCTATTTCTGTCGTTCTTATATCTTCTTTAGTAATTCTTTCAAGCTATCACTTCCTAGTACATTCCATCTATAGAGCATTTACTCTTTTCTTGTCTCGTTTTCATATTCTATACTTCACTTTCACTATTACTATGTTGCCAATTAGTGCCTCATATTAGTTGCCAATATAGCTTTTAGTTTTTGATACTGATATTGTTCCATAACATCGGATTCATTGCTCTTAATATTCTTGTTTAGTCCAGTATTTTTCAACTTTTTTCTAATAATGGCACCCGTAGCTCGGTAATTTTTCATTTATCCTTCTTACTAATGTTATTACGCTTTTCGTAGTTTCATTAATATACGTAAGAAGTATTATGGCACTGTTCAGTACTATATTTCGCGGCACCACTGAAGTGTCGTTGAAGCACGCCAGTTCAAAACCATTGTGTTAATCTGTGAATTAGTTCTATTCCATCTGAATTGAGTAAAACTCATAAGTACGTAACCTTTGCTATTTTGTGAGTATAAATGTTATTTACAATTAACGGGTTGTAAATAACATTTATACATTATACACTCTCCCGATAAAATCTCCCTATTATTTCTGAATATATTCCTTTCTTTCAAGTGTTTCTCATGCAATGTGGGATAAAGTCATAGCCTTTTCTAGGTTAATCAGTGCTAACTAAGCATGTTTCTTAGTGTCTTGCCAATCTTTTTTTAGTTAGTAGTTGTAATGCAAATAATTTATCTATACATGATCTTTCCACTCCAAATCCATCTTGTTCTTCACTTATTAAGTTCTAAAGATAGCTTCTTATAATGATATGATGACAATAATCAGATATTCTTCGATTGTAGATTGCTTCTAAACTACTAAGTACTATAATTTCCTGGGTACTTTATACCTGTTTGCAAAAATTGCTGGAATGTATATCTTTCACCTGTTTTTAAATTGACTTCAAAAAGCACAGAAAACTGCAGGTTATAATCAGGGAATTACTGTAATAAAATTTTCTTATTTTCATTATATTTTTGTCTTTGATTAAATGCTAACATGTTTTCAATTTTACTTAATTTCAGAATTTCTCTAAGGCTTCACACAAGAAAAAAACAAATTACAAATTAAATATTTGCTTCATATATAATTCTTTCGATTTGTCGTCATTTATTAACTTTTTATAAGTTACAAGTCATTAATATAGATGTGGCCATTATTTCTTAAATTTTTAATTGGTAATATTTTTAAAATTCTTTTGGAATCAAAATAAAACTTATAAATTATCTTTGCTTATTGCAGAAATACTTTTAAGCCGATTAAAATTTCCTTTCGAAGTGCTATAGTTCAATGTTGTTTATAATCATTCATTGTTTAATTAAACAATATCAAGTTGTGATATTGGAAGGACAGACAAACGGACGACAGTGGAAATTTATAAGTCTACAATATATATATATTTTTTTAATTGCAGCCCAATTAGAAGCTGTTTGCCAATAAACTATCATCGAGAAATTTCAAATTTTGTTTGAATGCCTTCACATAAGTTATTGCACATATGGAGTTTCTTATAACATTGTTTGGACGTCTTATTAATGCATCTGTGAAAATACAGTATATTGCACAGTGTTAACGGGCAGTAAAATGCAGCACTAGTCGGATTTGTTTTTGGGCTGCAATTTGAAAAAAATTGTAGACCTATAAATTTCCACTGTCTGTCATCACGTAATCTTGAGAACGGAGTTAGATAGATGAAAGTCCAGACCAGATATGGAAGCTTAGGAGCAGAAGGCCCGATTAACAGGCAAGTATGATGTACAGGGGCAAAACACTACTAATTTGAGGTGGAGAGCATATATTTTAAATTCAATAAATTTAAAAAATACGATTAAAAATTGCAGCCTGGTAAAAATAATTCCTCGTTCTGTAGTAGTTTTCTGCATGACGTGGTACGCACTAGATGATTAACATTTATGTATGAATTAATCATGTTAATAGATTAAGAACCATTACAATAAAATAAAGAAATAAATGATTTTCACTAGTTTATGAAAATCATTTATTTCTTATGCAAAAATTTGTGTTGAATATTATGGTATACCTATAATATAATCTAACATGGTACTGTAGTACTAAGATAATAGTATAATACTGTATTAGACAATACTATCACATTGTTTAACGTATCCAACTTATAGAAAAACTCTTAGATAAAATATACAAAGAAAAAAAAAAGATGTTTACGTGAAATTTTTTAAAGACATTTTTGAAAAATCGACACACCATTCATATTTCTTACTGTTGTGATTTAAAAATTTTTTAAACTAGATTTACGTAATCATCTCAATGTATATCATTTTCTTCTTTATTTAGCATTTTTATGGTGATTTTATATGGGAATTTCTAATTTCTGTGTTAATTGACTGGATGGCCGGGGTGGTAAATGCATCAGTCTGCCGCTCTGGGAGACCCGAGATTGAATCTGAGAATCTAGTTAAAACTAGGCTGAGCTTAATATTAACTACTTGCAAACTATCAAATTTGGTGACCCTAGGCCCCCAAATTTGATAGTTTGCATATTCGATCATTAAATAATCGAATCCGCTAATACTAGATAAAATTTGATGTTCCGTAGTGATTAGTGATGACAATGGTCTAAAACAGTGTTTTTCAACCTGTGGGTCGCAAAGCCATACACGGGGGGTCGCGGGTAAATGAAAAAGACAAGTGTTTTAGGTTCTACACTACAATAAAAAAACTACAATTTCAGTGAGAAGGCTGTGCCTGTTTATTTTACAGTACAATTATTTTTTGATCGATATTTAAATCTCAACAGAAAGAAAATTAAATACGTACCGGTAATTTTTAAAATCACTGACATAGTTTTAATATGGCCGTGGGGGATCGCCAGATTTTTTTAACTTGTCGCGTATTCAAGAAGGTTGAAAAACACTGGTCTAAGATATTGAAAACGACGATCAACTAATTTGTTTCGACTTTTTGAATATTTAAATGTTTAATTTCGTGCATATTCGTTGACCATAGCAGATATTTGCACGTCACAACCGAACTTGTATATGTTCCACTCTGCTTTATGTAATTCTAGTTATTCTAATGAATTAGAAAAAATAATTATCAAATCCCAAATGCAAACGAAAATTACGAATTATTTTACATAAAGAATAAACATTTATTTGGTAGTTATGTTTGTATACTATATTTCCATACCTAAATCACAAATATATTACAGTTATAAAGCATTTTTTGTTAGTTC
This sequence comes from Centruroides sculpturatus, assembly GCF_000671375.1. Classification (NCBI taxonomy): domain Eukaryota; kingdom Metazoa; phylum Arthropoda; class Arachnida; order Scorpiones; family Buthidae; genus Centruroides; species Centruroides sculpturatus. The sequence goes on from NW_019385566.1 coordinate 66,249, forward strand.
CTCAATCAAGGATACTATAGTATGCGTTTCTCGTGCATTACCGCCCGATCATAAGTAGTACGCCCCATAGTACGGATAAGGCGGTTAAGGTGGCAGTCTACCGCTCTGAGGACCCGGGATCGAATCCGGACGGGTCAAAAACCCTTAGGAATTATAAAGGGGTGATCCGTCCCTTACCATTCTGGTCTGGCAGAACCCATAATGGGCATGCTATAAACTTAGTGCCCACAGAGGAGAGTTAAAAAAAATAACCATAATAATCAGTCATTATTAACTCACAGAATTATAACATGTTTTACTCATCATGTATGATGATGATGATGATAACTAAAGGTTAGTTTTGAAGTAACATTTGGCCGAAACCACTTAATTTTTGGGGCCTCTTATAAATTTTAAATAAGGCATTAAAAATTGTATTGTATTTTTAATAAAATTTGACAAAAAGGAATTTTTTCTCCTCTTAATAAGCAAGAAATATAAGAGGGTAATTTATTGAAAATATTTTTGAGCAAATATTTACGGATTTTCACATTTACTAGAGTAAACAGTTGCTTCTGTAAATATGAGACCTGGGTCAAATGGTCCTTCTGGGCTCCTTGTGATAGGGCCTCTGTATATACAGCAAAACTACAAATTGACATCAACACTTGTTTGTTTCTGAAATTGGTGCTAAGCTGAAGTACTGAACGTCAAACAATAAGAATTATGTATACAGGAATGAGGTATTCACATAAGTTAGTAAGAAAATGTCGTTTGAAATGCAAAATTGTATATTTAGTAATTTACAGCTACTGAAGAGATCTCTATTACGAGATATTTATGGTGAAAATTTGTCTAAGAGTATTGAATGGGACTTTACGAAAGTAGCGCTATATTGACGTTTGACTACATGTACACATAGGCCTACACATAAATATACAAATACAGACACAAGCTATTTGATTAATATAGCTGTCAGTAGATATGCACGCATCTAACCAACAAATTCTTAAATATTAAAAATTAAGCTTTTATTGTAAAATAGGTAATAGATAATAATAGGAAAAGCGATGAAAAAAGTTTTCCCTATTATTTTTTCATGGCTAAATATTCTGTGTGCTCATTATTTATTCACATAACTTTTCAGCATAAAATATTAATTGTATGTTACCAATTTCCTAGTAAGGAGCTGTCCAGAAATTATGTCTGCATATCTCTTGAAATTTTTACTCTTCCCTCACCCTCTTGTCCCAGTTTGTAGCCCTTTCCCCTCCCAGTGGGACATCATCTATGAATAGCCCCTAATCATGCAATCATGATTATATAATAAACTTAAAATGCAATAAAAATTCAATTATTTTCTAATAATTTAAGAATAGGATTAAAATATATATAGTAAATTTGTAATGAATAATATATGTTTAATACATTTATTAACTTTTTAATGGAATCAATAATGAACGAGAGGAAGTAAAAAGATTCTTTCTTATAAAAGAAAAAAAATTCCCTTGAAGAGCAATTGATTTTTACTGAGAGGAAGTTCTTCAGACTGAACTTTGATCACATTTTAATTTCAAAACATCTTTAATTTATTATGGAAAGGCGATAACTTCGAAAAGAAAGGTGAGGCTCTGCTGTAGCATCGCATTTAAGGCAAGACGTTAGACCTAAGGCGACAAAAGTCTATAGAAGGTAGAGCTGAAAATTAAAAACAGACAAAAAAAATTAGTCATCGCACACCTACAAATAAAATAGACTATGGCCTATCCTCCATTTTTAGTTTGTTTTCATTGAAAATTAATAAATCGCTTCCTTATTCTATTTTTTAACCTCTCCTTATTCGGTTAGTAATAAATACACTATTTTAAATCGTAATTTATTGTCATAGAATTTAATCCTTTACATTTACTTTTTTTTTCTTTTCTTTTATTTACACTTTTTCCTCCTTGTGGGCACTCAGAGGGCCTTTTTTATAGATTCGGTCAGGCCCATAATGGGGCAATCGAGTGATGAGGGACCGGATCCCTTTCGGATTTGACTTCAGTTTTTTTCTTAATCGAAAGTATTTGATATCCACAATATTTTTACATTACGAAACAACAGAAATAAAAGTAAAAGTTTCAAATTATTAAATTTAAGATATGTTTTTATGATAAAAGAAAAGTAATTCATGATTGATCTATCTATTCATATATGACTTAATAAAGTACTGTATTTACTAAGTTTATCGTACGTGCAATTTTGAATAACACCTCGCCCATGTAAATTTTGCATGTAACAAATTTCTTCCGTGTTTGTAGAAATCGTTTGCATTTCCTTTTTTTTTAAAAAAAAAAGGAATAAATAATGATAAATGACATCAGATATTCAGGTCACGCGGAATTCATTCGTTCATTCGTGTTCCATCTATAGTGAGATTTCACGCCAATTTCCGCAACTTTATGGTTTTATTATATTCGTTTCATACTTATTTGGTTTGAAATTACGTTTTTTTTTCCATCACATAATTCCATACTTCTGTTTTATAATCGCGTTTTTACGCGAAAAAGTGAAGTAATAATTAACTAATTAATCGAATTCTTTAAAGCAATAATAGCTGGCTATCGTTTATCATACAGCATCTGAATACAAAACCTAAATGTGATATTGATATAATGCGATTGATAATATATAAATACAGCACACAATACGATTTTTAAATAATTTTAGCGTTGAAAATGCCTTCTAAACTTTAAAATGTGGCGGTGTCAAGAAGCGAACTTGAGACAAAAATAATGACTTCCGTATCCGGCACTGGATCAGTTGTAAAAAAATCGATAGGTCTTATTACACGAATACGAAGAATTTTAACGCAAACTACTTTTGTTTAGCTGGTTTTTTTATTTTACAATATTTATATTGTCAATTAAAGATAATTCTAGACAATAGTTACGTTTTAAGTTGCCAGAAGACATAATTTACTCCCATTTGATCATTTAAAATTTCTACTTCGATTCTTTCATTGAAAACAATATCATCACTCTATATTGTGAAGTAAAACAAAAACTTGAATGATGTTATAAACAAGGCCGTTACTTGATTGTTGGCCGCCCAGATACAAAAAATAAAAACAATAGTCTATCGCCGCCGTTAATTAATTTAATACTAATTAAGAATTTGATATGTAATATTTACCTTTATATCTATACGCACATAGTTTTAAACCATCAAAGAAGTTTTGATTATTATTCTTATTAGTCAAATTTTACATATAATAAAACTGTGTGTAGCCTTAACTTTGTGGCACCCATGCCAACAAAGGTCCTGGTTATAAAATATATTTTGTGTTTTATTATACACAAAAAAAGGCCGGATAGTTTCTAATTTCTTTTATCTTTTACGTGATTCTAAATATCACGTTCTGTTAAATGTTACGTGAAAAGTAGAGGTTCAAAAACGACAAAAAAAAAAAGTTCATCCTTCTCGTTATCCGTTGTAGATGTGAAACAAACGAGAAAACTTACAACACTAATGGTCTCTTTTCTATTTTTCTACTTCTATTACTGTACTTTTTTCCCTTCCATTTGATTCTTTTAAAAGCACACAGATAACTATAAAACACCTACCATTTGTATTGATGATTTATTAACTAATTATATATAACTGGTTGCTTCGATATCATAAAACGCGAATCAATGCCAAAATTATTATTAAGTTGAACTTAAAACTTATAATAAATGACATTTCTAAAGTTTTTAAAATTGATGCATTGTTTTTTTACATTATTTTTGTTGGATTTGATTCAAAACTAGTAGTTTCTTTATTTTAAAACATGGAGTAAAAATATCCTTTTACATGAAACATATTAATAATTGCCAACTTTGGAATAAGGCAATCGATAAAAGAGAATGCAGGTGAACAATAAATTCAAGTCGTTAGAATAAAGGAGTCCATCCATTTGGGGAACTTAATTTGTCTTGGCATGTACTCTGTTGGGAACTCACTCAGTTTGTTTACATATATGGATGAGAATTGATTTTTTATGCCAACCTTGCAACAGTGTCTCTTGACTGTTAAACGTCTTACAGTTGTTTGCCTTTGTTCTAACAGTTTTTGTAATATTATAAATTATTCACTTGTCCTGTTTTTGTATTCTCTTGATGAAATTATGCTTTTAATATTCATCAAATTGAATATTCTTATGTTAATTTTTTTCTAGCAGCATTAATAATGGAAAATTAATTTTTACATAATGTCTTCTCCAGTTTAATTTAATAATTGAATTTTAGTTTGTGCAAAAAATTACTATTAACTTATGCTCTCTGGTTCTATTCTTAACATTTACATTATTATTTTAGTGGATCATGTAGGTAAATTTAAACATTAATACCATATTTGATCAATAAAAGTGATTAAAATTTCTCCAAAAATTGTAATAAATTAAATAAATATTTAATTTATTATGTTGTGTTATGGTTAATAAATAAATATGTTTGTTTATTGATTAGATCTCCAGCAGCTTTTTAGTTATAAATGCATATACTGTATATGATATACAATATTTTTTCAATATACTATTAATATTTGAAGTTTCTTTAAATAATAATAGGTTCCTTCATGATTAAAAATGCTAAAAATAGTCAGATTAATTAATATAATTCAATCAATAAAATATTTACTTTTAATGTATATGAATATTGTAATTAAAATCTGTTTTTGTTTACTGATTATGAATTTTTAATAAATTTAATTATACAATACATGAAATGAAAATAAATTATTTTAGTCATTAGTATTAATTAAATATGAATTTAAAAATAAATCAATTGACTGTGTTATAGATAAATGTAATAATTCTGATATTTTGAATTAACTGTTTGGATTTTAACATATCATAGAATAGTAAAATTTTTCATTTTATACAAATTATATAACTATTTAAGTATCAAAACTAATGACTAGATTTTATCGAGCTGACCCTTATATCCTTTTAGAAAAGTGAAGAAAATTTTAAATGTGTCATTTTATATAATTTTTATTGCATCTTTTTCATTTTTTATTGGCATTCTTTTTTTTGACATTTTTTCCTCTTTCTTTTAGTTGATATTGTTAATTTTTTTGTATACTTAACTGAAAAAAACTTTTTAAAAGGGTGATTAAAAAGAGTGAGAGATGATTTATGTTTAAAACAGCCATGTGTTTTGAGAGAGAAACAGAAATGACCTTGTTTATCCCAATTGACAATACACAGTGAATTCCTATTGTTACAAAAATTCAAATAGTCTAAAAACAGTGTAGAGGACTTCACACCAATCTTCAAAAGTAGAAAAATATGATAAACTCTGTCATGTGATAGTGAGTAGCAGCTGTAGTCTTTGTTGAAGACTATAGGAACAGGAAGATCTATTATCCTGAAGGTCTCGCTTCATTTTTGGACTATGCTAATTTTTTAAATTAAATTTACTAATCTCCTATTTTATTTATTTCTATTGTTGTCAAGTGAGAGGTTATTTGCGTATTTGAAACTTCAGTTTAGTAGATTGGTATTAGAATACAGATTGGCAATTTAGCATGTTTTCTGGTACTTTAGCAAACAAAATAAAATCGTATTTTAGTATTTAAATTTTGTGTTTAAAATTAGATTTCAGTTTTTTCTTTATTTAGCTTAAAAGACTTTTNAGGCAAGTATGATGTACAGGGGCAAAACACTACTAATTTGAGGTGGAGAGCATATATTTTAAATTCAATAAATTTAAAAAATACGATTAAAAATTGCAGCCTGGTAAAAATAATTCCTCGTTCTGTAGTAGTTTTCTGCATGACGTGGTACGCACTAGATGATTAACATTTATGTATGAATTAATCATGTTAATAGATTAAGAACCATTACAATAAAATAAAGAAATAAATGATTTTCACTAGTTTATGAAAATCATTTATTTCTTATGCAAAAATTTGTGTTGAATATTATGGTATACCTATAATATAATCTAACATGGTACTGTAGTACTAAGATAATAGTATAATACTGTATTAGACAATACTATCACATTGTTTAACGTATCCAACTTATAGAAAAACTCTTAGATAAAATATACAAAGAAAAAAAAAAGATGTTTACGTGAAATTTTTTAAAGACATTTTTGAAAAATCGACACACCATTCATATTTCTTACTGTTGTGATTTAAAAATTTTTTAAACTAGATTTACGTAATCATCTCAATGTATATCATTTTCTTCTTTATTTAGCATTTTTATGGTGATTTTATATGGGAATTTCTAATTTCTGTGTTAATTGACTGGATGGCCGGGGTGGTAAATGCATCAGTCTGCCGCTCTGGGAGACCCGAGATTGAATCTGAGAATCTAGTTAAAACTAGGCTGAGCTTAATATTAACTACTTGCAAACTATCAAATTTGGTGACCCTAGGCCCCCAAATTTGATAGTTTGCATATTCGATCATTAAATAATCGAATCCGCTAATACTAGATAAAATTTGATGTTCCGTAGTGATTAGTGATGACAATGGTCTAAAACAGTGTTTTTCAACCTGTGGGTCGCAAAGCCATACACGGGGGGTCGCGGGTAAATGAAAAAGACAAGTGTTTTAGGTTCTACACTACAATAAAAAAACTACAATTTCAGTGAGAAGGCTGTGCCTGTTTATTTTACAGTACAATTATTTTTTGATCGATATTTAAATCTCAACAGAAAGAAAATTAAATACGTACCGGTAATTTTTAAAATCACTGACATAGTTTTAATATGGCCGTGGGGGATCGCCAGATTTTTTTAACTTGTCGCGTATTCAAGAAGGTTGAAAAACACTGGTCTAAGATATTGAAAACGACGATCAACTAATTTGTTTCGACTTTTTGAATATTTAAATGTTTAATTTCGTGCATATTCGTTGACCATAGCAGATATTTGCACGTCACAACCGAACTTGTATATGTTCCACTCTGCTTTATGTAATTCTAGTTATTCTAATGAATTAGAAAAAATAATTATCAAATCCCAAATGCAAACGAAAATTACGAATTATTTTACATAAAGAATAAACATTTATTTGGAAGTTATGTTTGTATACTATATTTCCATACCTAAATCACAAATATATTACAGTTATAAAGCATTTTTTGTTAGTTCCTCAATCAAGGATACTATAGTATGCGTTTCTCGTGCATTACCGCCCGATCATAAGTAGTACGCCCCATAGTACGGATAAGGCGGTTAAGGTGGCAGTCTACCGCTCTGAGGACCCGGGATCGAATCCGGACGGGTCAAAAACCCTTAGGAATTATAAAGGGGTGATCCGTCCCTTACCATTCTGGTCTGGCAGAACCCATAATGGGCATGCTATAAACTTAGTGCCCACAGAGGAGAGTTAAAAAAAATAACCATAATAATCAGTCATTATTAACTCACAGAATTATAACATGTTTTACTCATCATGTATGATGATGATGATGATAACTAAAGGTTAGTTTTGAAGTAACATTTGGCCGAAACCACTTAATTTTTGGGGCCTCTTATAAATTTTAAATAAGGCATTAAAAATTGTATTGTATTTTTAATAAAATTTGACAAAAAGGAATTTTTTCTCCTCTTAATAAGCAAGAAATATAAGAGGGTAATTTATTGAAAATATTTTTGAGCAAATATTTACGGATTTTCACATTTACTAGAGTAAACAGTTGCTTCTGTAAATATGAGACCTGGGTCAAATGGTCCTTCTGGGCTCCTTGTGATAGGGCCTCTGTATATACAGCAAAACTACAAATTGACATCAACACTTGTTTGTTTCTGAAATTGGTGCTAAGCTGAAGTACTGAACGTCAAACAATAAGAATTATGTATACAGGAATGAGGTATTCACATAAGTTAGTAAGAAAATGTCGTTTGAAATGCAAAATTGTATATTTAGTAATTTACAGCTACTGAAGAGATCTCTATTACGAGATATTTATGGTGAAAATTTGTCTAAGAGTATTGAATGGGACTTTACGAAAGTAGCGCTATATTGACGTTTGACTACATGTACACATAGGCCTACACATAAATATACAAATACAGACACAAGCTATTTGATTAATATAGCTGTCAGTAGATATGCACGCATCTAACCAACAAATTCTTAAATATTAAAAATTAAGCTTTTATTGTAAAATAGGTAATAGATAATAATAGGAAAAGCGATGAAAAAAGTTTTCCCTATTATTTTTTCATGGCTAAATATTCTGTGTGCTCATTATTTATTCACATAACTTTTCAGCATAAAATATTAATTGTATGTTACCAATTTCCTAGTAAGGAGCTGTCCAGAAATTATGTCTGCATATCTCTTGAAATTTTTACTCTTCCCTCACCCTCTTGTCCCAGTTTGTAGCCCTTTCCCCTCCCAGTGGGACATCATCTATGAATAGCCCCTAATCATGCAATCATGATTATATAATAAACTTAAAATGCAATAAAAATTCAATTATTTTCTAATAATTTAAGAATAGGATTAAAATATATATAGTAAATTTGTAATGAATAATATATGTTTAATACATTTATTAACTTTTTAATGGAATCAATAATGAACGAGAGGAAGTAAAAAGATTCTTTCTTATAAAAGAAAAAAAATTCCCTTGAAGAGCAATTGATTTTTACTGAGAGGAAGTTCTTCAGACTGAACTTTGATCACATTTTAATTTCAAAACATCTTTAATTTATTATGGAAAGGCGATAACTTCGAAAAGAAAGGTGAGGCTCTGCTGTAGCATCGCATTTAAGGCAAGACGTTAGACCTAAGGCGACAAAAGTCTATAGAAGGTAGAGCTGAAAATTAAAAACAGACAAAAAAAATTAGTCATCGCACACCTACAAATAAAATAGACTATGGCCTATCCTCCATTTTTAGTTTGTTTTCATTGAAAATTAATAAATCGCTTCCTTATTCTATTTTTTAACCTCTCCTTATTCGGTTAGTAATAAATACACTATTTTAAATCGTAATTTATTGTCATAGAATTTAATCCTTTACATTTACTTTTTTTTTCTTTTCTTTTATTTACACTTTTTCCTCCTTGTGGGCACTCAGAGGGCCTTTTTTATAGATTCGGTCAGGCCCATAATGGGGCAATCGAGTGATGAGGGACCGGATCCCTTTCGGATTTGACTTCAGTTTTTTTCTTAATCGAAAGTATTTGATATCCACAATATTTTTACATTACGAAACAACAGAAATAAAAGTAAAAGTTTCAAATTATTAAATTTAAGATATGTTTTTATGATAAAAGAAAAGTAATTCATGATTGATCTATCTATTCATATATGACTTAATAAAGTACTGTATTTACTAAGTTTATCGTACGTGCAATTTTGAATAACACCTCGCCCATGTAAATTTTGCATGTAACAAATTTCTTCCGTGTTTGTAGAAATCGTTTGCATTTCCTTTTTTTTTAAAAAAAAAAGGAATAAATAATGATAAATGACATCAGATATTCAGGTCACGCGGAATTCATTCGTTCATTCGTGTTCCATCTATAGTGAGATTTCACGCCAATTTCCGCAACTTTATGGTTTTATTATATTCGTTTCATACTTATTTGGTTTGAAATTACGTTTTTTTTTCCATCACATAATTCCATACTTCTGTTTTATAATCGCGTTTTTACGCGAAAAAGTGAAGTAATAATTAACTAATTAATCGAATTCTTTAAAGCAATAATAGCTGGCTATCGTTTATCATACAGCATCTGAATACAAAACCTAAATGTGATATTGATATAATGCGATTGATAATATATAAATACAGCACACAATACGATTTTTAAATAATTTTAGCGTTGAAAATGCCTTCTAAACTTTAAAATGTGGCGGTGTCAAGAAGCGAACTTGAGACAAAAATAATGACTTCCGTATCCGGCACTGGATCAGTTGTAAAAAAATCGATAGGTCTTATTACACGAATACGAAGAATTTTAACGCAAACTACTTTTGTTTAGCTGGTTTTTTTATTTTACAATATTTATATTGTCAATTAAAGATAATTCTAGACAATAGTTACGTTTTAAGTTGCCAGAAGACATAATTTACTCCCATTTGATCATTTAAAATTTCTACTTCGATTCTTTCATTGAAAACAATATCATCACTCTATATTGTGAAGTAAAACAAAAACTTGAATGATGTTATAAACAAGGCCGTTACTTGATTGTTGGCCGCCCAGATACAAAAAATAAAAACAATAGTCTATCGCCGCCGTTAATTAATTTAATACTAATTAAGAATTTGATATGTAATATTTACCTTTATATCTATACGCACATAGTTTTAAACCATCAAAGAAGTTTTGATTATTATTCTTATTAGTCAAATTTTACATATAATAAAACTGTGTGTAGCCTTAACTTTGTGGCACCCATGCCAACAAAGGTCCTGGTTATAAAATATATTTTGTGTTTTATTATACACAAAAAAAAGGCCGGATAGTTTCTAATTTCTTTTATCTTTTACGTGATTCTAAATATCACGTTCTGTTAAATGTTACGTGAAAAGTAGAGGTTCAAAAACGACAAAAAAAAAAAGTTCATCCTTCTCGTTATCCGTTGTAGATGTGAAACAAACGAGAAAACTTACAACACTAATGGTCTCTTTTCTATTTTTCTACTTCTATTACTGTACTTTTTTCCCTTCCATTTGATTCTTTTAAAAGCACACAGATAACTATAAAACACCTACCATTTGTATTGATGATTTATTAACTAATTATATATAACTGGTTGCTTCGATATCATAAAACGCGAATCAATGCCAAAATTATTATTAAGTTGAACTTAAAACTTATAATAAATGACATTTCTAAAGTTTTTAAAATTGATGCATTGTTTTTTTACATTATTTTTGTTGGATTTGATTCAAAACTAGTAGTTTCTTTATTTTAAAACATGGAGTAAAAATATCCTTTTACATGAAACATATTAATAATTGCCAACTTTGGAATAAGGCAATCGATAAAAGAGAATGCAGGTGAACAATAAATTCAAGTCGTTAGAATAAAGGAGTCCATCCATTTGGGGAACTTAATTTGTCTTGGCATGTACTCTGTTGGGAACTCACTCAGTTTGTTTACATATATGGATGAGAATTGATTTTTTATGCCAACCTTGCAACAGTGTCTCTTGACTGTTAAACGTCTTACAGTTGTTTGCCTTTGTTCTAACAGTTTTTGTAATATTATAAATTATTCACTTGTCCTGTTTTTGTATTCTCTTGATGAAATTATGCTTTTAATATTCATCAAATTGAATATTCTTATGTTAATTTTTTTCTAGCAGCATTAATAATGGAAAATTAATTTTTACATAATGTCTTCTCCAGTTTAATTTAATAATTGAATTTTAGTTTGTGCAAAAAATTACTATTAACTTATGCTCTCTGGTTCTATTCTTAACATTTACATTATTATTTTAGTGGATCATGTAGGTAAATTTAAACATTAATACCATATTTGATCAATAAAAGTGATTAAAATTTCTCCAAAAATTGTAATAAATTAAATAAATATTTAATTTATTATGTTGTGTTATGGTTAATAAATAAATATGTTTGTTTATTGATTAGATCTCCAGCAGCTTTTTAGTTATAAATGCATATACTGTATATGATATACAATATTTTTTCAATATACTATTAATATTTGAAGTTTCTTTAAATAATAATAGGTTCCTTCATGATTAAAAATGCTAAAAATAGTCAGATTAATTAATATAATTCAATCAATAAAATATTTACTTTTAATGTATATGAATATTGTAATTAAAATCTGTTTTTGTTTACTGATTATGAATTTTTAATAAATTTAATTATACAATACATGAAATGAAAATAAATTATTTTAGTCATTAGTATTAATTAAATATGAATTTAAAAATAAATCAATTGACTGTGTTATAGATAAATGTAATAATTCTGATATTTTGAATTAACTGTTTGGATTTTAACATATCATAGAATAGTAAAATTTTTCATTTTATACAAATTATATAACTATTTAAGTATCAAAACTAATGACTAGATTTTATCGAGCTGACCCTTATATCCTTTTAGAAAAGTGAAGAAAATTTTAAATGTGTCATTTTATATAATTTTTATTGCATCTTTTTCATTTTTTATTGGCATTCTTTTTTTTGACATTTTTTCCTCTTTCTTTTAGTTGATATTGTTAATTTTTTTGTATACTTAACTGAAAAAAACTTTTTAAAAGGGTGATTAAAAAGAGTGAGAGATGATTTATGTTTAAAACAGCCATGTGTTTTGAGAGAGAAACAGAAATGACCTTGTTTATCCCAATTGACAATACACAGTGAATTCCTATTGTTACAAAAATTCAAATAGTCTAAAAACAGTGTAGAGGACTTCACACCAATCTTCAAAAGTAGAAAAATATGATAAACTCTGTCATGTGATAGTGAGTAGCAGCTGTAGTCTTTGTTGAAGACTATAGGAACAGGAAGATCTATTATCCTGAAGGTCTCGCTTCATTTTTGGACTATGCTAATTTTTTAAATTAAATTTACTAATCTCCTATTTTATTTATTTCTATTGTTGTCAAGTGAGAGGTTATTTGCGTATTTGAAACTTCAGTTTAGTAGATTGGTATTAGAATACAGATTGGCAATTTAGCATGTTTTCTGGTACTTTAGCAAACAAAATAAAATCGTATTTTAGTATTTAAATTTTGTGTTTAAAATTAGATTTCAGTTTTTTCTTTATTTAGCTTAAAAGACTTTTTTTTTTTTCAAAATGTGGTAACAATTTTTAACATTTAATTAACACTATGAACAATGAAGAAAAACAGTTTTAGCATTTTTTGGATGTGAATTCGAGCCCAAAAAACTAATTGAAATTTTTAGTTGGCAACAAATTTCTTGTATATAAATCTTGCAATATTGTTCTCTTCTTGTACAACAGATAACCTAGCTACACTCGAGAAATTTATCTTATATATATATATATATATTTTTTTTTTTTCAAGCATAACAAAAAAGCAAAATGTCAAAGATAAAGAAAAGCATGTTTCAGAAAAATTGGTGATAACTTTAAAGAAGAAAGTATCGTTACAGATAGTATTATACTTAGGTGTAGTATATGATGTAAAAATTTTAGTGACTGACCACATCAAATGAACTCTATTCAGCAGCATATTAAATTTCTTAAATATTAAAAACATAAGGATCTTAAAATCTTTCAAGCAGTTATTTATTAATGATTCTTTACAAGCTTCTTCAAGTAAATATACTACATATCCTTAATTAAAATGTGGCTTCCCAAACTAGGCTTTTTAATATATGTTATCCTGAAAAATATCTCAATTTTGGACAGTTTCATAATTATATTCAAAAATTGCCAATATTGATTTGCATGAATTATAAGTGAAAGATGAATCACATTCAAGTTATAGCATAAAAATTTTAATATCCAGTTTATAGTAACAGTATTCCAATTGGCAATTTGTTGCCCAGTTTGGCAACTTGTTTATTAGAGAACAATGAATGTCTACTATGCATATTCTTTAACTACAATCATTTTGGCAAGTTTTCTCTTTTCACTGCAAGAGAGAAAGAAAGGATAATGCATAGTCTGCAGATATCCACTTTCTAAAACAATTGTATAAAAATTAATCACAAATATCTCATAAAAACAGAGCTGTAGAAAAATTTATATATATTTCTGTTAAAATATGAAATACTTTAAATTTAAAAGTTTTGTAATTTAAAGTCATCTATAAGTGACCATTTTACTTAGCATTTGTATTTTATTTTTTTATACAGCATTATTTATGCACAACAAGAAATGTACTAATGCACTTTATGGGTGTCTGTACTTCACATTAAACGTAGAATACATAAAACTTTTGATTAAATTGTTTATAAAAATACTTTTAAACCTTACAAAATATCTACTGTATATTTGACCAGCTCTTACCCAAAAGTTGATTCACTTTCACTTTTTGTACCAGTACTTAATTGAATTAAATATTCAGTTATACTTTTAAAAGCATTCGTTAATTTGTAAAAATAGACTTAGCTATATCTGATTTAATATATTTTTTAAATTTCAGCTAAAGAAAAAAAATATTCATTTTACATCTTAGAGACAAAGAAGTATTATATACTTGTATTAACTTTACATTTAGTTTTACAATTTTAGTGGTCCCTTTATCATTTTGAGTGTTTTACTGTAATATAAAAAAAACAACTGAATGTAATAACATCTTGTAAAATTAATAAACAACGAACAAATTTAACAATTTTTAAGTATAGTGGTACAAAACATCATGACATTTGAGAATATAATATAACAGTAAAAAAATATATTGAAGAATAAAAAATTTTTTTGTCTTCAAAATCTGTCATTTCAAGTCACTATTGACAAACTTAAAAAAACACATATCTTCACTTACAGAGACAACCTTTTATTTGAAGACTCTTCACTATATTTTTTACTATGCACATTATTGTTGGCTATCTTTTAATGAACTATAACAATAAACTTTACAAAATAAAAAATTATCTGTAAAATTTAGCCGAAAGTAAACATATGCTTAATTGACAGAAAATTTAAATACACGAGTATGGTTAGTTATTGGGTCCTATTGGTGTGTGTATGTACTGTACCTTAAATATATATATTGTTATTCAAGAAAACTAAAGAAAGGCTGTGATTGTTTGAAACTAAAAAATACAAATATATACATTTTATGATAATTCCTCCCTTTTTATGACAAAAAGAGGAAATATTTCAAAATGCTTGCAGTTATTGAATATGTATATACCAAGTACTATGGTCTTGTGGATCAGTTATAAAAGGATTTTGTTAACTGACATTGAAGGATTAATAGTTTAAAGGGCTAATTATTTAAGTTAAAAAAATGACAATTAAAACAAACGTTTTTACTAATTCGGATTAAAGAGACATATACAAAATCTAATTAAAACAAAGTTACTCTTTGAGCTGTAATTACAATAACTTAATTGCTGTAAGTCATTATTTTGTAAACAAAAGAGTATGATAAGTAAGATGTTCATTGGACACATGGTATAAACAACCAGCTTGTAACATATATCATTTATAACAGAAAGCTAGAAAACATGATTGTCAACTGAAATCAATCACATGACTTATCTGATGTCATATCAAACTGCCCAGCTAGCATCCCACTTTTTACAGTTAAGGGTCTGGTCACTTTATCTTTAATACATTTAACATTGACCTTTACAAGTACATTTCTTCAACCAGATATTCCACTTAGTAATGTAAACACATACTATAGCTCTGGAAAAGTATTTACAAAGGAGCACTCCTGACAAAAGCATTTTGCATAAAACTTATATAGAATCTATGTATCATGAAAATAATTGGTAATCATTCTGTTTCATTCTTCCAAATGAAACAACAGATGATCTGCAAAGATTTGTTCTGAACATATTGGTTATACTATTGATTGGAGAGTTTGCAAGTCAATGTTTTCCAAAGTATATGCAGAAGTAAAACTAATGCCAGTACAATGATGCAATCCTTGTAGCAAGCTATAACCTAGAGATATTAAGGAATAAGCAGGTATAGAAAGTGGTAACTGACCAGGCACCTTATATTTCTCATTAAGACATAAGTTCCCTAACTTGTAACATGTTGCATGCATGCACTTTTACTGCACAAAATATGTGAATCTACATGAATAGAGTACAGTAAGGCAACCAGCTTTTAATAGGATCTTTTTCGTTTCACTAATAAAGTTCCTAGTTGTGTTGTTCCTCTTCCTCCTTTTCTTATCATTGTGTGATGGAACATAGATCAATTGTATTACCGGTACTTAAATTATTTCATAGTGAAAATTTTATTGCTACTATGTAAGTTGTTTTGTATTGAGATTTTTAACAAGATAAAAGAATTTCTTAACACTCTTGATGAAAATTGATCTAAAACTATGCAAAAATCTTTCTGAAAGATTCACATTTGGAAATAAAAATGTATGCAGTTTATATTTTCAAATTTTTATGCAGTGGCAGAGCAAGCCTAGACATATAGGTGATGAAAGCAAAACAGTGAATGCAAAACAGTGATAAATTGCCACCAATGTTCTAGTAAGCCAGAAATATTCATAAAAGAAAAATTAGTGGCAAGCAAGGGCATCTGTACACTGGGGCACTCATCCCTTTTCTTGTCAGGTTGCCCTTTTCTTAATTCCCAAGGGAGCTCTAAGGTTTTATTTTATTTTTAAATTAGTTACTCATTTTTATCATAAAGCTTTTTTACTGATGACAAAATTAAAATAGAATATATTTGTTATTAACTGAAAATTTGTTCTAGTGGGGTGCAATTTTTCAGTCAAGTACTGAGGTACCGTACTACTGTATTTGATTAATGAGATTTTGAAATACACAGTAGCATTGAGGGATTAATTAACTGCATTAATCAAGAGATTCTGTATATATAAAAGAACACCATATGTGCATTCTATAAAATATATAGTGTATATAATATATACACTGTATATTATATAATGTACATATGATGCTCTTTTTTATAGCTTGTGCCCATCCCTTTTTGTAGTCTGAGAGTGCAGCCAGTGGCAAGTGTAAAAAGAAACCCATATGTTGAAAAATTTGCTACAGTCAATGGACTATAACAAATTTCATTTTCCTTGTATAAAAGATTCTTAAATCATGTTGTAAGCTTTCTGTAATCAACACTATTCTGATGATGGGTTTTGAGCCATAACAACTTCTTGTGTTGCTGTTTATGTAGCCTTTTTATGATGGACTCAGCCAATTTAGCTACTTTGCAATTAACTGCAGATAACAATACCATGTCCTTGTGGTACAGGACATTCTCCCAATGGATGATGATAGACCTAAGAAGAATAAATATATTTACATCTTCTAACAAGTCTAATTGCCTTCTTGAAGCACCACTTCCACTCTACTGAAAGTAAAGAGAAACAGTCTGGAGGAAGTTTAATATATATAAATCTGGCCCTTAATAATATGCAGATTCACCTGTATTTAATAATTACTTTGCTAAATAAATGACATAAATGATATCATAATTCCAGCATTTAAATACACCTTTTTATTCCAGCATAAGCAACTTTAATGAACTGTACAAATGTTTTCAACTATTTTTTAACAGTTGTCTTCAGGCCTCATATCAGAAATGAACAAAATTCAAAATATTGGAGCATATGACTGTTTTTTACTAATGTTTTAATATGACTAATTAGCTGTAATGACAAAGTATTAACAATAGATAGATCTATCCCTGTAGGCAATCACTGAAGCTAATGTTTTTAATCCTTCCTATTCATAACTTTTATTGGAATTTCCAGAATTACATTTTTGTTTTTATTACAGTATTTATTATTTCTATCTAATAGTACATTTTAATAAGAAAGCAAAAGATTTCTGTTTTAAAGTTACCATTTCAAACTCTTAATAAAGCAAATGTTTTGAAGATGATTTAATTCATTCTGTTTTCATTATGTTTTATTGTCATCAGATGGTTATTTGTTGATCATCCTTTAAAACTTAATAAGGATTCTTGAGATGTTTATAAAATTTAATAAATACACAATAAGATTTCATTAATCACAATAATATCATTTTTATTTAATATTTACTTTTATTTATGAACAATATGATTAAAAACTTTTAATTTTATACTTTCAGTTAATTTGAAATTTTGTTTAATAACATTTGATGAAAAATCATGAAAATAATGGCTACCAAGTGGGGAATAGTAACTGCAGGAAAAATAAGTCATGATTTTGTTAGTTGTTTGAGAAGTTTGCCAAAAGAAGACCATGAGGTAACTGTAATGTGTTATATTACGAAATGAGTAAATTGAACAAAGTCACTGATCTCTGCTCTTCAAAACAAGTCACTGATCTCTGCTCTTCAAAACAAGTCACTGATCTCTGCTATCTTGGAGTTCAAATTTTTTAAAGAAAATTTTATTTTCATACTTGAGTACTTTCGAATTCATTACAAATCTGTTTTCAGAGATAATCTTGAAAATTTTATGAAAATGAGGATCATTTGATGTGATTTTTGTTAAATAGAAACTAGGGTTTCTCATTTCCCGGTCTTTTGCTTGACCTGGGATTCCAGGATAAAAGTGAACTGTTTCCCGGGATCCCAGGACAGAATTAATTATTTTTAAGATATACAAAATACAGTATCATGAAATTAAATGATATAATTATATTATTTTTTAAAGTAATTTAATATGTTCTGCAACCTCCAAAATCATATTAATAATGCTGTGTAAGATACATATTAAAAATTACCTTTGAATTACATAGAAATTTTCACAAATAGAAAAAATTTATTAAAGTTTGCTGGAAACTGCATACAACAACAAAATGCTTTGAAATGAGTTGAAAATTTTAAAAAAATGATTCATTTTTTTAAATTTTCAACTCCATTTGTGACATGCCATAAGGAGGAAAAATTAAAAAAACTAATAAGTAGGTTTAAAATTAATAAATACAAATGTATTCTGACAGTTTGTGTTAATTATACTTTCTATTTGCAAAATTTCCTCAACCTTAACACAAAATAAGAAAAAAGTGAACTTTTAAGAAGTTTGTGGGATTTCCCGGGATGAGAAGAATTTCCCAGGATATTTCCTGGGTTAAAAAAACAACCGGGATCTCATTTGAGAAACCCTAATAGAAACTAATGTAGGACAAGATTAAATTAAGTCAAATTTTTAAGAACACCCCTGAAGATAGACTAGCAATGATCTCAAAAGTATTCAAGTATGAATGTAAAAGTTCTTGAATTCATTATAAGAAAGCAGAGGATAGTGACTGTTATATTACAATTATATGTTAATTATACAAAACTTTTTTAAAATTATTATTTTTTTCATTCTGAAAAAATTCTCTAATTAATTCTCTTAATTAATGATGAATTGTCAGTGTAAGAGAATCAGAGAAAACAGTTCAAAGCAGATGTCTGGTTAGCATCATACTCCAGTTATTTTGTCTCACAAGATTCAATTACTAGAACTATCATTAGTTATTTTTTTAAATAACTAGTGTTTAAGTTTAATTTAAGATAAATGTAAGCAATAAAATTAAATAACATTAACATCAATATTAAAAATGAAATAAGTTCATTTGAAATACAACCAATGGCATGACTATAGTTTCGAGACCTCTGCAAAAAATTTTAAGGCGCACCACTGATCTGAGAAAAATGAAAAATTATAATTTGTTTCAATAGTCATATTTTATATTGCATGAAAACAAAACTAAGAAAACTGAGATAAAATAATATCTGTTGGGCTTTATTTAATAATATATATGTAATTTAAAAATATAAATTTTGAAAAACATTTACACAATACAGGGTTTGTAGACCCCTATGTATTAAAGTCTTTTGAAGAGACTTTAATGCAGAGGTCTACAATAACACTGTGGAATATAAAACATTAAATTGCATNTAGCATGTTTTCTGGTACTTTAGCAAACAAAATAAAATTGTATTTTAGTATTTAAATTTTGTGTTTAAAATTAGATTTCAGTTTTTTCTTTATTTAGCTCAAAACACTTTTTTGAACAGAAATGTACTCGGCAAAATAATTATTCAAGTAACAAACACCTTATTTTTTGCCAAGGGAGTTTTATTAAAAAATTTGGAATAACCAGGTTATTCCAAATTCGAATGTTTAAACCTGGGGATGATCTATGGAGTAGATCGAAAACGTTAGTTTTTTAATAAAACTCCCTTGGCAAAAAATAAGGTGTTTGTTACTTGACTTTTTTTTTCAAAATGTGGCAACAATTTTTAACATTTAATTAACACTATGAACAATGAAGAAAAACAGTTTTAGCATTTTTTGGATGTGAATTCAAGCCCAAAAAACTAATTGAAATTTTTAGTTGGCAACAAATTTCTTGTATGGGTCATTCTAAGTTAAGAGGTACTTTCAACGTCCATGAGAAAAAATCACATTTTTTTCAAAAATTTGTTCGAAATAATGTTATCATCTCTCAAAACTCACCATGTTCTTTATGGTCACTTAAATTCATTACTTAAATATACTTAATTTAGTCACAATAGTACTTCAAACATGAAAAACATATCTCCCCTGGCCTGTCCCCTAACCGATTCTGTTCGTGTATCAGTAATTTTAAATACATAGAAATGTAATAAAATATGAAAATCATTCATTTTAATAAAATAGGATAAGTAAATTATTGTAATCTAACAAGTAAAATTACGTAATATTTCTTTTTCATAANATAAAATAGGATATATGCAAGGTTGTATAATATGTAACATGAGTTTGGGATGCTGTTGATTGTGATAGCCCAAACTCATGAGTAATCACCATAACTGTCATGCTTAGATATGATATCTTGGGTTTCTCAATGAGAATAATAGTCTTCCTCTTCTCACCAGTAGCAGGAGACAGTGGGCATTTTGCAGACATAATGGATATACTGTAAAACACAAGAAGTTATATAAAGCAGCTTGGATTTAAATTCTAACTATTTTCCTGTGCTTCCATTTCACTTGCATCAGCCATTGTATGTGTGAAATATCATATATTGAAACATTATAAGTCGAGCAGTGTGTGTACAGTACATATCATAATTATTGAATGATGACCTAATATACACTTCAACTTTATATATAAAGAAACATTCATATGTTTATATTAAATTCTGATTCTGTTATCTTCTGATCTGTAGATTAAGTTTCCTTCATATTAGCTTTAATCCTCAGATTGGATGCATTTACAAATAGTTTAGTGACTTCTCACTATAATAGTATATTATAATAGTTCTTCTCAATATCATATTTGTATTCTTTAATCAGTTTTCCTTAATTTTATTTAAATTGGTTGAATGTTATCATTATATTGCTCGGCTTGAAATTACAGCAAAAATTTCTAAATAGAAAATTAAAATCTAAAATCTTTAAGAATGTTCTATAACACAAAANATTATGATTAAGTTCTAAATACTCTAGAATTATGTGATTGATAATGATGTGAGGTAGCAAGAGTATTCAGTTATTTAGCTAATGTAGTGATTCTTAATTTTTTCTGATGCCTACACCCCTTGAAGTTTTAAAATATGTTCTCACATCACCACAAAAATTTCTTTTTATTTAACTTTATAGCATCTCTCCACACATTTCAGCTTATCTTTAGGCATAGCTTAAACAATTAAGGGATAATATTCATCTGATTATTAAAATAAAAGCATTTAGAACCTAAGTTAGAACTTTACAGCAGAAATAATACATAACAAAAAACAAACTACTTTTCTGGAGTTCACCTTTATTTACAAATAACATGACATCAAGAAAAGCAGTTTGTTTTTCATTATTTGTAAAGAACTCTGAACTGTTTTCACATTATTAAATGAAAAAATACGTAATTATACAGTGAGTTTGATATTAACAGATTTTTAGTAAAGAACTTTTTTAAATAAAATTCAGTTCTCAATGAAAAAAAGTGGAAAATATTTTAAAAAGTTCGATCAAAGAAATAAAAACATTTATCTTCCAGAAAAAGGTGTCTCAGAGAAGTCTTGCATATTAGAAATAGCATCTTGCAACCCCACAACTAGATGTAGTCCTAATCAAAAATCAAATGGAATACTGTATACAATAAGAATTGGAACTGGATTTGTTAGATCTTTAACTACTATCTAAATCAGGGGTGGCCAACAGTTTTTGCCCCCGGGCCGAATTGGAAAGAAAACTTTTTCCATGGGCCGAACCAGAGGCTGCCCTAGGAAGATTTTGAGATGGTGCGAGATCTCATTGTGGTTGTGAAGCTTCGGAAGTGGGCCTAGAATTTGTGCAAAAAAAGAAAATTTTTTCTAATTTTTGTATAGAAGGAAATAATAATAATAATTATTATAATGTTGTAAAAAGAAACCATCATACAAAAAATGAATGTTTTATTTCCATATAAGGACATATCTGTAGAAATTTCTAAGAAAAATCAAACTTCTCAGAATGAAACAATAAAATAAAATAACTTACTGGAATATAAATACTTAAAATAATCAAACACCTTAGTATTTCCAGCAACGAAGTATTTAATAAAATAAAAACGTTTTCGACTATATTTAATAGTCTTCTTCAGTTAAGCCACTTTAAAACAAAAATGAACGTAAAATAGAACGCAAGCAATACAACGGCTAACTGGGCAACATCCATTTACCTCATCCTTGTTATGGAAGTAGGGGAATTGCATTCCCCTACTTTCATAACAAGGATGAAGTAAATGGATAGTTGCCCAGATAGAGCAATGTTAAAGGTGCAATATCCAAAAATTTTCAAAGATAAAAATAATTCTGTTCAGAAAATTATATTTTCTTCATGAAAATATAAATTTAAATAATATTATTGACAGTTNTTCTTATCTAATAATTTCATTAATTTTTCTCAGTGAAATTATTAGAGAAGAAATTATGATCTTAGTATTTTCAAATTTTGATATATATTTTTGTTACAGGCTGTTTGGAGTAGGTTTCTTCCTGTTTATGATAAACTAATGGAAGAATTAAAAAATATTGGAGATGTGTATTACATACATTCATGTTTTGGTATTTTCCTTGAAAATGTTGACAGAGTTGGTAAAAAGAAATTAGGTGGAGGAACTATTTTAGATTTAGGTATTTATACTGTCAACGCTATTAGCATGGTATATGAAGGTTTAAAGCCTAAAAAAATAGCAGCAGTTGGTCATCTTAACTCTGATGGTAAGAATTCTTTTCAAAATTTAAATATTTTAAATTCAGTAATAATAATATTTATATACATTTTTTAATAAAAAATTTTATATATAAATAATTAAGGTAATTCAATACTTCATGCTATATAAATATGTTAAAAATTGCTTCAATAATCATATTTTTGTAGCATGATTTTAATGTTTTAAACAATATGTTATAAATGTATATAACTAACTGAAACATGAAAATTCAACAGATAAACATACCTTTTTATGGATTGTGAAATTGGATTAAGGGTATCTCATAGGCTTTCCATGTGCTTGTGAGACTCTCCATATCCCTTGCATTAATGCCATCTGTAAATTTATTTTGAAGATTTGTGTATTTCTAATAATTCTATTCCTTTTAACTCCTTTTAATTACTTGAATGATTGTCCACACATCAGAATTTTGAATAACTGTAATCCTTCTTAATATTATCATTAATCATTCAGTTATTATTATCAGTATAGCATACAGGTTAATTCCAAAGTGATTACAATAAGCAGATTATACTATATTTTTAATTTCTATATTTTTTGTTTTATGTTTTTTTTATTGTGATTATTATTTATTGTTATCTNCAATATCCAAAAATTTTCAAAGATAAAAATAATTTTCTGTTCAGAAATTTATATTTTCTTCATGAAAATATAAATTTAAATAATATTATTGACAGTTTTCTAGATATGAAATTTATAAAATTTTTTTGTATTAAAATATTTCCATAAACACAGGTGACCCAAAATTAGTAAATTAAAATATAATTATTCAATAATAATCTTAAAATGTCGTTAAAATGATTTGAAATACATTCAGATAATTGATTTTTGGGCCACTTTATATATTTCCAAGAAATGAAAAATAATTTTTTTATTGTTATTTTGAAATAGCTGTAATTTGCCTCATATGTATTAAACTATAGCACTACAATCTACAAAATTAATAAAATATTGGATAAATCGGGTCAGCAACCTTTCACCAGTGTAGTGCTGAGCCTAAGTTATGTTATTCTGGATGCCAATGTGATTCTACCAATTTTGTTATATGTATTATCAAATAGACATCCACAATGCTGTAAATAAATCGGGCTATATTTTGGAAATAATAATTATAAATTACAAATAAATTTGGCACTAGAGGGAGGCATTAGCACCATCTCGTATTAAAATTAATAATTATAATATTTAATTAATTAATTTAGAATAAACTGGAAGAAAAGAATCGGCCCGAAGCAGGACTGGAACCCACAACTCCCGCTTATCGTATGGACATGTTGACAGTTACGCTACCTGGACCTTCAGTCCGATGTCCTCTTCCAGTATATATATGCATAATTAGGCCTAATGTATAACCATCGATGGTTAATACGGTGCCAACTGGGGACACACTTGTGCCCTCGGTCAGAAACATCCACTCAAGGCACTCAGTCGCCCATTGCATATCCCTGGAAAGGCATAGACATANTTATACATATTAACGGGATATAAATATTAAGAATGTAGAGAGAAAATATTTAGCAGTTACAGAATAATTTAAAACTGATATATGTTTCAAAAGGACTTCACAAAAGTTAAACATCAAAAATATCTTACTTAAAATACAAAATAATTTATATAGTGCATTACACATCTTTAATATATAAAAAGTACTGGCTTTTCATCATATATTGTGAATATATTTCCTTAATAGGAAATCTGAAATTATGTTTTACATTTTCTGTTATATTGAGTCAACTCTTATAAGTATTTTTTATGTATCATATTAATCTTCTGTGAAACTTTTTAACTTTACAATTAATAAATAAGAGCTATCAATTAGGTTCTATTTATAAATTTAAAATTTGGATTGCATTTGTTTCTTAGGTAGAAAAATCTATGAAGTAA
Organism: Centruroides sculpturatus; assembly: GCF_000671375.1. Taxonomy (NCBI): domain Eukaryota; kingdom Metazoa; phylum Arthropoda; class Arachnida; order Scorpiones; family Buthidae; genus Centruroides; species Centruroides sculpturatus. Next base: position 90,896 of record NW_019385566.1, read on the forward strand.
TAATTTATATACGATATATATAAATAATTATTTATATATATCATATATAAATTATTACTTCATAAACACATTATATATTAAAGTAGATTTTTCTACCTAAGAAACAAATGCAATCCAAATTTTAAATTTATGAATAAAATCTAATTGAACGCTTACAAGCAATATGTGAACAAATTATAATTTATTCACATATTGCTTGAAAGTATATAACTTAATAAAAAATAAAAATGAGAATTATTATTGATTTGACTGTATGTAATGAATAAGTCATGAATTCTAAAATTAAAAAACAAAACAAATTGCCAGTAGTAGTCTTATAACATTTTTAAGATGTATAAATATGTTAAAAATTGCTTCAATAATCATATTTTTGTAGCATATTTTAATGTTTTAAACAATATGTTATAAATGTATATAACTAACTGAAACATGAAAATTCAACAGATAAACATACCTTTTTATGGATTGTGAAATTGGATTAAGGGTATCTCATAGGCTTTCCATGTGCTTGTGAGACTCTCCATATCCCTTGCATTAATGCCATCTGTAAATTTATTTTGAAGATTTGTGTATTTCTAATAATTCTATTCCTTTTAACTCCTTTTAATTACTTGAATGATTGTCCACACATCAGAATTTTGAATAACTGTAATCCTTCTTAATATTATCATTAATCATTCAGTTATTATTATCAGTATAGCATACAGGTTAATTCCAAAGTGATTACAATAAGCAGATTATACTATATTTTTAATTTCTATATTTTTTGTTTTATGTTTTTTTTATTGTGATTATTATTTATTGTTATCTTGGGAGAACTATTTCTGNAAAATTTTTAAAAATGGTCCCTTATTGAAAAAAAATTTAATTGATAAATAGTTTGTAAATGAATTTTTGAAGAAAGTGAAGAGTAAATTCTTATAAAATCTGCTTATTCAGAAATAATCAGGTTCTTTCTTGTTGACGAGAAAATTGTGGTGGTGGATGCAAAAAGAAAAATCTTGCTAACACACACAATATAAATCCTTCTCCTAATAAGACAGCACTTTTAACATCTGAAAAAAAATTATTAATAAAAGTAATTATTTTGAATAATAATAATACATAGATTTCAGTGATTTCTATTAATGAAAATGGTTCCTTTCTCAAATTTTATTAGTTCAAATGAAAATTTAATGATGCAGATATGGATTATTTGAAAAACATGTCATATCAAGCATTTAAACAGCCATCTATTTACATGCTTTGATATTTATTTTTATCCCATTATTTTATCAAAATATCAAAAAGTTCTAATATATGGACTAAATATATATGCAAAATAAACATAGCTATTGAATTAAATATTTGGTAATGCTAATTTTTTATATAAAGCTTTTTTTAATTTGTATTGTAAATGTTTTCAATATTATCAAATTTGTCAGCAATACTGAAAGTATATTCAGTTTTTATGAAGTGTATTTCAAAGAGTCGGCATCAGAATATTCTTCACTAAATAGCAAATACTGTAATTATTGAAGTTTCATGAAATAATTAACATTTAAGATCAAAATCCATGAAGTGTCTAGTATCAACATTTCATGGTGTCTCAAAATATAATTTAATGAAGGACACGATTTCAACACAGAGAAGAAAATATTATTATTATATAATAAAATTTTTCTTAGTAGTATATTAAAAAAATATGCTTAAATCATTTTTTGCTATTAACAAATAGCACAAGTCATATTTTAAAAAAATTATGTGATATCCAACAAATTTAAGGAGAGAAACTGCAAGGATGCTATAAAACTTTATGGAAGTGGCAGTCTTGTTATGATAAACCACAGAAGAATAGTAATAGTAAAAAAGTAATATATAGTACAAAATAACAAATAGTAAACATAAACATAAAAAGCATCACAGAATGTTCCAACATTCCAAACAAACTACCAGAGATTTTTGTTAATTTAGTTAATAGATCTGATGTTGGCCTATAAAGTAGGCTGTCCATTGATTAAAAATATTTGCTGGAAAAGTGAATAAGGTTGTTGTATGTGTTACAGTTTTTTTTCTTTTGCAAACTTTAAGCAGCTTAAAACAGTGAATATACAATTAAGTACAGCTGAATGTTAAAGACTTTTTGCTGTATTTCTTCTAAATTTGTCAAATATCTTCATTCTGAATAATTTCTTAATTAAAATACTTAAAATTAGTGTAAAAATAATCAAATAATATATTATAGATTAGAAGACTTACATAGAGCAGACACAATAGGTGATATTGGTGGATGACACGGAAGTGCACCTAAGTCACCAAGTATTTCAAAAATAAAGAACTGGAACCGAATTAAGATGAAATGTAACTGTAGAGTTATAAACTTGCTTCTGATAAAATAGCCAAATAATATAGATGATGTCATCCTTATAAAAATAACTAGTCCATATACACCAAGAAAAAATGATAGTGCATTTGTTGTAATTAAATAAGGACTGAGCTTGTTCAGTGGATACTAAGAGAAAGATAAATTATATATATCATTATATAAATCACAAGTGAATAATATGAATCTTGAAATAGTAAGAACAATTTCAGTTCAATTAAATTGTAATATTTTAAAAATTATTTTATTGATATTTTATTTCATTTTTAACTATAAGGAGTCTTCCATTAATTACATGTACAGTCTAAGGCAGGGGTGGCCAACAGTTTTTGCCCCCGGGCCGGATTGAAAAGAAAACTTTTTCCACAGGCCGAACCAGAGGTTGCCCTAGGAAGATTTTGAGGTGGTGCGAGATCTCATTGTGGTGTCACCCTGTAGAGACTGAATTGTAGACAGAGATTATAGATACATTTTTCACATTATCATGCTTTATCAACACTCTACACTGTACTTAAGAGATTTGTAATGGAGGGTTAACTCTGTATGGTGAGTTGGTGACCTATTTTTTTTTTTTTTTNTCTATTTCATTTAATATCTCAGAATGGGATAAAGATTAAGAAACAAAATTTGGCATGATAGTTTGTGTAAAAGGGGCATTGATGCCATTAAATTTTGGTGGGTAAAGATTGATAGGGTGGTGAGATAGAGGGTGGCCATGTGTCATATCTTTGAGTGGGGTTGGACTTAATGAAGATTTTACTCATTATTAGCATTTTCAGTTTTTTTTATAAACTCATCTCTACCTAAGTTTTTTGCCATTTTATAATAATTAATAATATGAGAGTTTATTACAAAAACTATAACAGCCTTGAAAGTTATGCAACTATTTGCTAGATTTTTCTGGATCAGAATTCACACTCACAATGCAGTTTATGCAGAAGAAGATAATTTTAAGAAATTTCTGTTGGAGTTTAATAAGGTAAATATATGCTTATAATTTTTATGGTTTCAAAAGGAATATTTTTACATGTTGTAAATCACATTGTAATTTAAAAGCATATATAAACATCTGAAAACCGGATATATTAGTAATAAGCCAAACAACCACTAATTCTGTAATACTAAATTTAATAAGAGATGGTACCTAACAGTGACAAATTATTTTAAAATAATTGTATAAAAGTAGTCCGATGTAATCCAACAGTTGTTTGGCTTATAATTTAAAAACAACTGAAGTGGCACATAAAGCTCAAAATACATCTAGAACATCAATAAACAAACTTGAATTACCATTTATCAATAAAAAAAATTTTTTTTTAAATGTGTTGCTTAATCTTCAACTTGACAACTTAACCTGGAATAAGTGCAACATAGTTTACAATTACAAAATAATTGTATTTATTTTAAATATAGTTAAATTTTTCAAAAGAATTTTTTCTTTGATAGTTTGTCAAGATAAATCAAGCTGTGCATTTAATCAAAATAACTCATTACGTTATACTTATTATAGATGTATAATTTTCAATTCATATCCATAAATTAATGTAACATATTATATAAACAAACAGTTTACCAATGACAAAATCTTATTGTTTTCATTGGATACATTGTCTTAAATAAAAAATTTTTTTCATTAAGAGTAACATCATAAATTGTTGCAAAATATTTCAATTCCATTTCAAGCATAGTATGATGTCAGTGCCATCCTAATATATTTAAGTGCCCTGGACTAACAATATCCGGTGCCCTTTTTTTCATAATTAAAAAAATTAATTTTTGTTTTTATAACAGAATACTGGTACAATTTCACCAGCAAATAATAACTAAATAAAAAATAAAAGACCCTTGTGAGGTGGCAGTAGCCAGCACCCACCAGGTGTGATACTCTAGAGCTGTAACCCTATTATCCCAATGGTTGCTATTATATTTGCATGGCATAATTTATTTATTTTTAAGAAATCTTTTCTCCATTCTCATCATTATCTTGGCCAGGTCTACAATGGTATAATTGGTAATGATTTTTATGGAAGATTATTCCTGTCAATTCATTCATGGAGATTTCTAAACTGTCTTCTAGAGCGGTATTTCTCAACCTTTTTCTCATCACAGACTGATCATTTTACATGGACCAATAATTATATGCAACTAAAAATTATTTTTAAATGTTTATCTAGTATTTATTTATGTTTATTTAGTATTTAAATGTCATCCATAATCAAATGTGTCAGTGTCAGTATGATCAAATATTTTTCTGCAGGCCAGTACTGATGTAATTAAGCAATGCATCAATATCAATAACAAACTCTAAATTTGCTTAATAATTAAAAGAAAATTATTATTTGTATTATGTATTAAAATTATGATGCTTTCTAACTATGAATGCATAAAATATCTGCCTCTGTGATACTGCCAAACATTTTTTAAGTGCAAATAAAAAAAGTAGCATTTATTTCATTTATAATTGTATTTGATTTGATTTTTCTTAATACTAAAAGAAATCATATGTACACACAATTACAGATTCAGATTCTTTTAATGAAACATACAAACAATTAGTATCTACTTGGCACTGTTTGCACACAGCCAAGTGAATCCAGAAACAAAGAAAGTGAATACAGTGAATAAATATAATTGAAATATTATATAGAAAAAATAAATAAAATTAAGATTAACAATTAAGATTGACAAATAAGAAATGATAAAACATTTACAAATTACAAGAATAATATGAAACAATACACACAAAACAAAAATGTTGTGACATTGTGGTAGCCCACCTAAAGATACACTATGTGATAGGGAGGTTCTGAGAAGCCTCAAGAAGTTTTTGTCTTTGAATTCTGTCGTTTCTTTTCTACATCTTTTATGTTCTTTCAAATCATTTCATGTTATTTCTTACATTCAAGTTGTCACTTTTTCATATCACTTTTTCCCTTTCTCTTTCCTTTTTCCTATACACAATTACTGTATTTAGGACAGTTTGACAGTGAACATGGATTTGTGCCATTGTGAATTATATGCACAAAATTTCAGTATTTCATTTTACTTTCCTGGTTGTTGTGTGTACATAAGGAGGAAACATATTGAAATTGTGTCAAATTTAACCCTCCCCCTCTGAGTTTTTTGCAAATCTCTATGAATTGAGACCCCTGAACCCAAAACAAAATTTCATGGATATGTGTTGGTATCTATTTCATTTAATATCTCAGAATGGGATAAAGATTAAGAAACAAAATTTGGCATGATAGTTTGTGTAAAAGGGGCATTGATGCCATTAAATTTTGGTGGGTAAAGATTGATAGGGTGGTGAGATAGAGGGTGGCCATGTGTCATATCTTTGAGTGGGGTTGGACTTAATGAAGATTTTACTCATTATTAGCATTTTCAGTTTTTTTTATAAACTCATCTCTACCTAAGTTTTTTGCCATNAACATTTCAGAATGATATAATTCTGCAGTCTGATTAATCTCAATACAAACATTATTTGTAAGTTAATTGTTATTTATCACTTAATGTGCTATGTGTTTTTTTTTTTTGAAAAAAAAGAGTGAGAGTATTAAAAAAATGCCAAAATCATGCAATTTGGTACTGTTAAATTGAGTGCTAGGTGTACTAATGATTTGACATTAGATTAGAGATCTGAATATCAAATATTAAGTAATCATTTAAATTATATATATCATAAATATATTAAAAATGGTTATGGCAGTAAATGCATCACTTTGCCATTCTAAAAAATTTGAAATGTTTATTTACATCCGTCACTACCTGTTTTCTGCAAAATCCTCACTACCTGTTCTTCTAAATTATAAAAAGTTTTAATTCACATAAATTTCATCTTTGTTATTCTGGATAACATTTTGAGAATCATTCATTTAAATGCAATTTTATCCTTACAAGCATGAAATTAAGTGATTAAAGTAAAATAACTGCATGAGAACCTCAGCGAATTTTGACCTATTGACCCAGAAGTTGCTTGAGTACCTCACTGATAATGACAAAGGTCTAAGTTTAAAATTTGAACTTTCTAGATCAAGTAGTTTTTCTCTAAGAATGTCTGCAGTGCTGGATGAAGAAAAAGAATAAAATATAGTTTTTTGATGATTTATGCACTTTTCAATGTATCTTTTTGTAGAAAAGCTTGAAAGTTTTGCACAGTACCTAAGAAAACAATTATCTTTCAAATAAGATGTTCAAAGTTATTTTGGTCATTTGGGAAGGACATGGCTACTAGTTGAAAGAAGGGGCTTTCTCCTGTTTCCACTCAAAGGTACAACCTGGATGTTGAAAAGATGGTGAAAGAAGAGGAAGAGAGAAGAAGGCAAGTGATGAAAAGGAGGGCAGGGTGATGATAGGATCATAGGGCGCCTGCATCGTTAGTTTATTAAATACAAAACAGAAAACATGTGTACAAATTATATACAAGATGCACATATCACAGGTGACAACTAACAATGACTAATACAGTTTGAACAAATATAAATAGAGAACATTATAATGTATTTACAATAAATATATAGATACACCCGACCGGTGAGGACCAAACCACTTGTTTGGTCAAATACAAAGAAATCACGATTACATCACTACAAAATAAGTGAAATAATGCACCGAACTTGAGTGACAAAATTACGACACTATCAGGAATGGTTATGTACAGTACATAAGGAGAATGAAAACATATTTGGGAGGAACAGAAATCAATCCCAAAATTGGCAACTCTGATTCCTGTATATATTATCAGTCAGTGACTTTTTATTGGGCATGGAATCACTGCTCTGATTCTCAATTTAAGCATTAAAAATATTTTGTGTAATGTTTAGAAATATGTTTGGCTAGATTTTGTAGATTTAGTTAAACAATTTTCCATTAATATTGCCAATTTTTCCAGAGTAGTATTCAGTTTTTCCAGGAATTGACATACAACATATTAAAACTAACAAAACATTTACATTAGAAACTCATTTTAAATCAGACAGCAAAACATCCAGAAATTCTGGAGAAGATTCAGTTAACTCAGATTTAGTGTAACTTTGGTTTATCACTCACAAAAGACTTTCTGATTAAAAATATATGCTATCCACCTCAAATTAGTGCACCTTCAAATATTCATGATGCAGATTAAAAAATATGATTATAATGCATGATTAAAAATTATACTTTGAAAGTAAAAAAGATGATTGTTTCTAATAGAAGCATTGAATATTTTTGATTGAACATAGAAAAGAAAAGGATTAGTTCCTAGTTTTATTTTGAATCTCAAAAATTTCATATTAAAATTATAATTTTAATGAAAATTTAAGTTCTTGATAACTTTTATTATAAATTTTCAGACAACAGGAATATAAATTTTAAAGATATACAGTATATCCATTTTTATATTAAAGATAAACAGATATGTTTAAAATATACAGCTTTGTTGAGTGAAAGATTAAATTAACAATATATATTCTCTGTATTATATTCTATAATTGCTGGGAAAGTAAATGAAATTGGAAGTTTTTATTATAGTTCTTTAAAACTAGTGGTTTGTCTTTATTTATCTTTAATAATTGAGCAGAAATGCTTGGTTATGTATTTAATTAAACATTTTCATTTTCATGTTTTTGTTCCTAAAAATTATGTTGTAATATTAGTACACCTAGCACTCAATTTAACAGTACCAAATTGCATGATTTTGGCATTTTTTTAATACTTTGACTCTTTTTTTTCAAAAAAAAGCATAGCACATTAAATAATATTGTAATAAATTGAGCATACTGTTGTTTTCTTATGATTGTAATAGAGTGTATTACTTGTCTAATAGAGATGAATAATTATTTTTTAGGAGTTGATGAAAATATGGCAGCTTCTCTTATATATGAAAATGGAAAGTTAGCGAATATCAGTTCTTCAGCAAAATGCAATTATTGTTGTGAGTTAGTTATATCAGGAACAAAAGGATGTATAAAGGTTTGTAAATTATTAAATAACATATAAAATTTAATAAGAAAACAATAAAGTTTTAGGTTTCAAAAGTCTGATTTGAACTTTGAAGGCATGCATTTATTTTGAAAATTTAGATGTCATCAAATATTTAATTGTATTTTATGAAATCAAAATACTCATTTAGCAATATTTGATGATTATTTTATAATATTGATGCTGACTAAATCTTTTGGATATATTTCTATAAGAAATTTGTAAAGCTTCTTGTTAGTATAAGATTAATGGTAAAGTAATATGTACTATGATCAACCTAAGCATTCTTCCAGCAGTGAAGAAGGTTTCTGATAAACTCAATATTGAGTTAATTTCCAGCATTAAAAATTCATATTTAATGGTAATGTGAATGAATTTAGTCTTTTTACTGTCCTAAAACAGGTTTATAATTTTTTTTGGTCAATCCCATTCAAAAATTAGATATAATTTGCTAACTTTTTTCTGCATTGATGCAAAATAACAGTAAATTACAAATAGAATGAAATAATAAATCATACAGGAATTAATATCATCTTTTATTAAACATAAATAAAAATTCAAAGCTCTGTATTCTATTTTATTAATATTAAAAAATATATCAGTTATTATTATTCTTTAAAATATAATAAAAATAAATTTGTCCATTAACTTCCAAATGATTCTACTAATTCACCAACTCTCCGATAAATCAATTGATTCCTTAAGGATCACTATTAACCAGGTTGGCAACTAGATGTCCAAACAGTTAAGGTGGCAGCCTACCACTTAACTGCTTCTGGATCTGACATCAAATCCAGATGGGTTGAAAGAACCCCAGAAATTTTTTGGAAGATGAACCATTCAGATATGTCTTGCCCCATCCCTCACTATTTGGTTGCCCCATAATGGGCTTGCTATAAGGGCCTTTTAGTACTCAGGTTGGAAGCTTTTGTTCTGAAATATTGTTTAATGATGAAAAATAATTTTAAATTTTAGAAAGATTTGATGTATTTATGAGCAAATGTGAAAGATTAATTCTAAATTTTTTAAAATGTTAAATATAATTAGCCTTTGTTTGTTAAATTTGTGCATAATATTTAATTTATTGTAGCACAAATCATATCACAGCTTGTAAACATGATAAATGCCAAGTTCTAATCTTTAACCACTATCAGTTTCTTACAAGAAATACATTTTGGGCTACTTTAAGCAGTCATTATCAGGTTAATATGAAGATTTTCAACATTCAAGAACATTGCATTTGGAGACAAATCATGTTTTACAAATTTTTAAGTTTGGCTGCATGTTTAAATTTTGTAAAGTATATGTCCCCATATGAAGATGTTCTAGAATAATGATATTTCTTGTATTAATCTAATGATGACAAATGGTTGGATGGCTGAGCCTGTTAAGGCATCAGTCTCCCATTCTAAGGACTCAGGATCAAATTTAGCAAACAAATCCAGGAATTTTTCACAAACAGAAAGTTTTAGATTTGTCAAGTCCTGTCTCTCACCATCTAGTTTCTCCATTGTGAGCCTAGCTTAAGCCATGATGAATATGAAAAAAAGACTCTCTTTGTGCCTATAGGATGGAAAAAGCAAAAAATGAAAAAATATCTCATAATGACTGTTTGAACCAGCTAAAAGTGTTAGTTTTTTCTAATTAAAAATTGATTGCTGGTAATTAAATATTAGAAGCATTGCATTTAATTTATTTTAAATAGGAATTTATTTACTTACTTAATTCTGTATGATTTAATTTATAAGTAGTTTAAATTTAAATGATATTTGAAAGATTGAACTACTGTTGGAATGCTGTTTACATTGTTGGAATGCTGTAATATTCTTATATCCAAACTTATGTACAAATAAAGTAGGCTTTTTTGAATTTTGAAAAATAACTGATGTGAAAATTTGTAAATCCTAATTTTTGATAAATATTTTAATTTTATAACAGGAAAACATATTATAATTTATGTGATAATAGAGAATTGTTTGTATAGCATCTAAATTAATTATAATATTTTTACAGATTCCACATCCAATGTGGTGCCCTACCAGTATAATTACACCAACAGGAAAGTATGATTTTCCATTACCAGATACTGTGACACCTTGTAATTTTACAAATAGTTCTGGGTTAAGGTATGAAGCAGAAGAAGTAAGAAGATGCTTAAAAGAAGGTAAATATAATAATATAAATAGAGAATATATAATTATTCACATCCATTAATAAAGTCTATATCATTAATGTTCCTTGTGTACTGTAAGTTACTGAAAAAAAGCCAAAATATATGCTTAAAAAGTCTACAGAAATTGATAATGAGAATGATGAATTAACAACTCTGCAGTGATTGATGGATGTACCTGTCAAGGGCAATCACGTAACACTGGAGAACGACATTGACATCCGCAAAAAAATTCATATAAAATACCTGGATCATTTCATGAAGTTGTAGAATTTTCACGAGTAGTTGGATTCTCCAACTTTGTTTTGGAATATCCTTCAATTCTCAAGAAAATTAAAATAAATATGAAATTTCAGAGGGCCATCTATCGACATAAATCGAATTTAAACCTCCCGCCATCATCTGATTGGTTAATGATATAATTATGATTTTACTTCACGAGAAAACAAAATAACAAAGCTTTAAAAATGCTATTGTAAGTTTTACCTGAAATGAAAAATAAACTTGAATGTTGTTTGATTGATTCATATCTCAAAATATTTTTAACAATCTATCTTTAAAACCAAATTTATTGCTATTAATTACAGATGAATTTACAAGATAATCCAACATTATTTTGCTTTTTTGATCTAGTTTGAAATACAGTAGAAAAATTTTTGAGGATAAAATACAGTAGACCCTCGATTTAATGTACAGTACTTCAGAGTTAATGGATAGAAAAATTTATAAATTAAAAATTTGCAGATAAACATGCTAAAAGATGAGTCAATGAGTCAATTACTCAATGTATCTGTACCTGTACATTATAATATTTTATTCATACTTATATATTATAACATTTTAATACATTCTGTATATTGTAAGCTTGTTTTTAATATACTTACATACATTTAATGGACTTTTGGCAATAGCCTGTTAAAATGAAGGTCTATTGTATTAAAATTGATTCAGGCAAGTTCATATTCTTCACATTTTATGAAGCATTTGGAGAAATAGCCAAGGTGGTAAATCTAACCTGTCATTGTAGAGACCTAAATTTGAGTTTGGATGAATATTTTTATAGACAGTTTGATTTGGATATTTCAGGCTTTGTCATTTGACACCTGGTCACACCCATTTTGAGCCCTGGCTAAACATATACTGTGAAAAGAATTAGGAACTAAGAAAATTTATATTAGAGACATTTTCTATGTTTGATATGGAATTATTTATATTTATAACAGTGAATCTGCTTTTATTTTAAAGATAAAGATAAATTATAGAATTATAATAGATTAGATTAAAAAAGTATAAATGTTTTTTTATAGAATTAATCAGGTCATCAGAAAACTCAAAATTAGTACTGTATTTGATAATTATGATCTTTTAGTATTAATAGACTGAATGATGATTATTCAGATTTTCACTTATAATCTATTACTTTTGCAGAATCAAACAGAATTACATAACAATTAAAAATGAAGATTTTGATTTAAATAAATTTAAAAATATTAGAAACTGTCAAGTATAAAGATAAAAATATCAAACTTGTATATCATTGTTTATTAGCAATTGATGTAGAAAAAAAATTTATTTTTATGTATTTTCTATTTCTATATACAGTACAGCTAGTGTTTTAGAATTTAGATTGTTAAACTGAAAATAAAAAAACAAGTATCAAACGAAAGTACTGTAATAATAAATAGTAGTATAGTAAAACCTGTGTAAACTGGACTTGCACAGCACCAAATATTTTTTCCAGTTTGGTAGATTTCTGTTTTGAACAGATATTTTTAACACTGAAAATCATTGCGTTCAAAAGAATTTTTCCGTTTAGGCAGGTTTTTGTTTTATTAATGTTCTATTTTAAACAAGTTTTACTATATATGATAGCAAGAAGAACAATTAAGAATTGTCAAATAATCTGTAATTTGTCTTTATTTGATCTTAGTACAGCAGGTCTTTTGTAAAATTAAAGAAAAACAACTGTTTATCAATTATTCTGTGTTTTAATTTTCAATGCTCTTGGTTCTTTTTAAATTCATAAATATCATATAGTGGTTGATATTATTATTGTATGTCTGTACTACAATCAATGTAGACCTACATTTTTGGTACTCTGAAGTTTGGATTGTTATGGAGTTTCTTTACTATGAGCAATAATCAGGCAACATCTAGCAAACAAGACCTTTTGAGGCCCAAATCACTGAGAATAGGATGGTGAGGTAGAGTGAACTGAAGCACTAGTTTCTGACTAATAAAACCAGCAGAAATATACATAAAAATATCATTTACACTCAGATGTAGCCAGAAATTTCTGAGCATGGAAGATGGTTTGCATAGATTCAGCACAGGTGGTTAGGCCACTCAATAGCCATGAGTATTAACAATACATTATTGCAAAAGTAGATGTCATGTTGGTATGGCAGTTCGTTGTGTATTATATGCAAATTAGTGGTAATTACATATTGACAATGCTCAATAAAAATAGGCTGAATAAGAACAAGTATTAAATTTTATTCTGCTTTACTTTGTGCCTGTTTATATAGCCTAATATTTAAATCTTTTTTTCTGTTTCATCCAGTGATCAACTATTTGTAACATTTTTACATTGTTTATTTTTAAACTTGAGTGGGGATAGTAATGGTGGACAACAGAGAGTGGGGAATAGATGTGAAAAATGCCAACGCTTATGGATAAAACCCTCCACACTATGAACCAAGCTTATAAGCACATTTTGACCTAGGCATTTTTGATACTAAACACTAGCAAAGATATAATCAAAAACTTCCCGAAAATGAAGAAAAAGAAAATTCAGAGGAATGAAAATCCCACTACCCAACATAAATGCACAGAAAAAAATATTAGTTCATTCTCTACTAGAGGTAGGTGGTTATCAAAGTGNCCTCTGAGTTTTTTGCAAATCTCTATGAATTGAGACCCCTGAACCCAACACAAAATTTCATGGATATGTGTTGGTATCTATTTCATTTAATATCTCAGAATGGGATAAAGATTAAGAAACAAAATTTGGCATGATAGTTTGTGTAAAAGGGGCATTGATGCCATTAAATTTTGGTGGGTAAAGATTGATAGGGTGGTGAGATAGAGGGTGGCCATGTGTCATATCTTTGAGTGGGGTTGGACTTAATGAAGATTTTACTCATTATTAGCATTTTCAGTTTTTTTTATAAACTCATCTCTACCTAAGTTTTTTGCCATTTTATAATAATTAATAATATGAGAGTTTATTACAAAAACTATAACAGCCTTGAAAGTTATGCAACTATTTGCTAGATTTTTCTGGATCAGAATTCACACTCACAATGCAGTTTATGCAGAAGAAGATAATTTTAAGAAATTTCTGTTGGAGTTTAATAAGGTAAATATATGCTTATAATTTTTATGGTTTCAAAAGGAATATTTTTACATGTTGTAAATCACATTGTAATTTAAAAGCATATATAAACATCTGAAAACCGGATATATTAGTAATAAGCCAAACAACCACTAATTCTGTAATACTAAATTTAATAAGAGATGGTACCTAACAGTGACAAATTATTTTAAAATAATTGTATAAAAGTAGTCCGATGTAATCCAACAGTTGTTTGGCTTATAATTTAAAAACAACTGAAGTGGCACATAAAGCTCAAAATACATCTAGAACATCAATAAACAAACTTGAATTACCATTTATCAATAAAAAAAATTTTTTTTTAAATGTGTTGCTTAATCTTCAACTTGACAACTTAACCTGGAATAAGTGCAACATAGTTTACAATTACAAAATAATTGTATTTATTTTAAATATAGTTAAATTTTTCAAAAGAATTTTTTCTTTGATAGTTTGTCAAGATAAATCAAGCTGTGCATTTAATCAAAATAACTCATTACGTTATACTTATTATAGATGTATAATTTTCAATTCATATCCATAAATTAATGTAACATATTATATAAACAAACAGTTTACCAATGACAAAATCTTATTGTTTTCATTGGATACATTGTCTTAAATAAAAAATTTTTTTCATTAAGAGTAACATCATAAATTGTTGCAAAATATTTCAATTCCATTTCAAGCATAGTCTGATGTCAGTGCCATCCTAATATATTTAAGTGCCCTGGACTAACAATATCCGGTGCCCTTTTTTTCATAATTAAAAAAATTAATTTTTGTTTTTATAACAGAATACTGGTACAATTTCACCAGCAAATAATAACTAAATAAAAAATAAAAGACCCTTGTGAGGTGGCAGTAGCCAGCACCCACCAGGTGTGATACTCTAGAGCTGTAACCCTATTATCCCAATGGTTGCTATTATATTTGCATGGCATAATTTATTTATTTTTAAGAAATCTTTTCTCCATTCTCATCATTATCTTGGCCAGGTCTACAATGGTATAATTGGTAATGATTTTTATGGAAGATTATTCCTGTCAATTCATTCATGGAGATTTCTAAACTGTCTTCTAGAGCGGTATTTCTCAACCTTTTTCTCATCACAGACTGATCATTTTACATGGACCAATAATTATATGCAACTAAAAATTATTTTTAAATGTTTATCTAGTATTTATTTATGTTTATTTAGTATTTAAATGTCATCCATAATCAAATGTGTCAGTGTCAGTATGATCAAATATTTTTCTGCAGGCCAGTACTATTAACTATTCTAGAGAGCATTTTTCAAACTTGCGAACAGGGAGAACTTTGGGTGTTTTCTTTAACTGAATATAAAATTGAAGGAAAAGTTATGGACATACAGTGTATACATAATAATATGTGTATCCATAACTTTTTCCTTCAATTTTGTTAAACACATGAGATATATGTATTTATATTCATCTCATCCTTGAAGAGGTAAATTTAAGACTTTTAAATGTTGAAATAAATCTGATAAATAACAGTTTGAAAGTATCAATTAATATCCTTTTAACAATTAACAAGAGTTAAATTTTTTCTGACAAGAAAGTGAGTTGATTTTTCTCAATATTTTCATGATCTTGTTAATAGTTTTCCTCTAGGCAACCAGAGGAAATAGTTTTCCTCTGGTTGCCTAGAGGAAAACTATTATGTGATTTTCTAGAAATTAAAAAAAATTTATTTTTATGTATTTTCTATTTCTATATACAGTACAGCTAGTGTTTTAGAATTTAGATTGTTAAACTGAAAATAAAAAAACAAGTATCAAACGAAAGTACTGTAATAATAAATAGTAGTATAGTAAAACCTGTGTAAACTGGACTTGCACAGCACCAAATATTTTTTCCAGTTTGGTAGATTTCTGTTTTGAACAGATATTTTTAACACTGAAAATCATTGCGTTCAAAAGAATTTTTCCGTTTAGGCAGGTTTTTGTTTTATTAATGTTCTATTTTAAACAAGTTTTACTATATATGATAGCAAGAAGAACAATTAAGAATTGTCAAATAATCTGTAATTTGTCTTTATTTGATCTTAGTACAGCAGGTCTTTTGTAAAATTAAAGAAAAACAACTGTTTATCAATTATTCTGTGTTTTAATTTTCAATGCTCTTGGTTCTTTTTAAATTCATAAATATCATATAGTGGTTGATATTATTATTGTATGTCTGTACTACAATCAATGTAGACCTACATTTTTGGTACTCTGAAGTTTGGATTGTTATGGAGCTTCTTTACAATGAGCAATAATCAGGCAACATCTAGCAAACAAGACCTTTTGAGGCCCAAATCACTGAGAATAGGATGGTGAGGTAGAGTGAACTGAAGCACTAGTTTCTGACTAATAAAACCAGCAGAAATATACATAAAAATATCATTTACACTCAGATGTAGCCAGAAATTTCTGAGCATGGATGATGGTTTGCATAGATTCAGCACAGGTGGTTAGGCCACTCAATAGCCATGAGTATTAACAATACATTATTGCAAAAGTAGATGTCATGTTGGTATGGCAGTTCGTTGTGTATTATATGCAAATTAGTGGTAATTACATATTGACAATGCTCAATAAAAATAGGCTGAATAAGAACAAGTATTAAATTTTATTCTGCTTTACTTTGTGCCTGTTTATATAGCCTAATATTTAAATCTTTTTTTCTGTTTCATCCAGTGATCAACTATTTGTAACATTTTTACATTGTTTATTTTTAAACTTGAGTGGGGATAGTAATGGTGGACAACAGAGAGTGGGGAATAGATGTGAAAAATGCCAACGCTTATGGATAAAACCCTCCACACTATGAACCAAGCTTATAAGCACATTTTGACCTAGGCATTTTTGATACTAAACACTAGCAAAGATATAATCAAAAACTTCCCGAAAATGAAGAAAAAGAAAATTCAGAGGAATGAAAATCCCACTACCCAACATAAATGCACAGAAAAAAATATTAGTTCATTCTCTACTAGAGGTAGGTGGTTATCAAAGTGGGCTCATTAGGATAAAGACGTGAAAATCTGATTTTTGATGTTGAAATGCACAAGTGAGATGAGTGTAGCCTGAATTGAGAACTCAGATGTCTTTTTATGTTTCCAATTGACTCTAGCTCAAGCTACAGAATATTAAGCCATGCACCAATGAAGGATTCAAAGACCTAGCATTAAAATGTAGGCTAAGAATAGATTCTGGCAAACTCAGTAAGCCCATACATCTGGATGTTCAGATACTGCAAGCCCCCAGATAAAACTTTGAAATTTGACCAATTATGGGGCCATTTTGAGGCCATATGAAATGGTGTTCAAGCATATGCTAAGGTCAGTATTAAGTACTTCAATCCATTGACTTATGATTCTATCACTAAAGGAGCTAACAAACAAAAAAATTATTGGTTTTTTAAAAAATTTAATTATTAAAAACAGTTGCTTGTAAATAACGAGGACGGATTGCGACAGTTTCATAGCAAATCTGCCATTGGCTACAGTAGGTGCTGTATCACTTCTCAAACATCTGCAAGATGCCATGTTAAAAACATGCCAACTCAGTTTTAGTTATTATTCAATGTTTATAATAAAATAAAATAGGAATTTAGTAAAATAAATATAATTATCTAATTTCTTTTGCTAGTTTTTTATTTTTAATTACATCAATATATTCAGAAAATCCTAATGTTATATTAAAAAAAAATTATCTTTGTTAACTATGTCATTTAGGTTGTAATAAGCCCTTTTTCCATGGTTCAATCAAGTCTACAATGGGACGGCTGTGTGGTGAAGAATGGTACCTGATTTATCCATGATAGACTATGAAAAAGTTGTCTGACCAAAATTTGAACCTGACTGCCCTAGATTGGCAGGTTTGGGTGTCAACAAGGGTAACAGAGATGAAAATTTAGAAATGTGGTCATAATAATTTGTTCTTTTAAACAACTATATTTCCATTATTATTAAATTAAAATTTTATATCAAATGGTGATAATCTTAACAATGTAATTACAAATAAACAAAGTTTATATGCTGCATGTAAAAGCTTTATTACTTGTACAGTACATCACTATTATACACTATAATATATATAAGTAAATGTATATTATATACAATAAATATAATATAGAAAACAAAACGAGATATTTTGTACAGGACATATGTAAACAAAATTTCTTATGCAGCATAAATTACATATTTCTACAACATTATGAAAAACTTAAAATATCTAATAAAGAGATATTATTCACTTTTGCTTAAAATCATTCTAAACATAACCAAAAGTATAATAAAGTGTAAAGAAATTTTCATTCTTTGAATTATTAATTTTAAAAAATTATGTTTACCAACAATTTATATTCTTTTTAATATGCAAAAGCAAGCACTTATATAAATATACTTTCTCACTAAATATTAGCAATAACTAACTACACTAAATCTAGCAACATGTAGCTAGATTCTGTTATCTGACAATGTTTCTAATAAGATAGTTTAGTGATATTCTTTAATAATTCATTTCAAAACAATAAAGTTGTGAAACAAAATATATAATTTGAATGTAAAGTGAAAAGCTTCTTAAAAGAAACTACTTGTCAAGTGATATTGACGTATTAAAACAGTATACTTAGTATTTCAGCATGTATATAAGATTTAGAGATTAAATCTATACATGGGCATAGCCAGGAAGGGGGCATGGGTGGGCACGGCCTCCCCAGTTAACCTGGTGCCCTCCCCAGAAAAATCACAGCCAAAAAAGTGTTGAGCCAATTTGCAAAAAGAAATAAAAAGTTGAAGCTAATTTAATTGGGTGTAGTGTACTGCAGCCCACAATTAATCTCTGAATATTGGACTGAACTTTGAATGGATCTGCAATAATTCTCTACAACCTGACGATGTGAATTTATAGGAAAGTTGAAAAATTCTGATCCTAAAGAAAAAAAAAAAGAGTCAACGGCTTTCTGTACCCAATGTGAAAAGTGTATCTGTAATCTCTATGTACAGTTTAGTCTCTATGGAGTGACACCACAATAAGATCTCGCATCACCTGAAAATCTTGCTAGGGCCGCCTCTGATTCGGGCAGTGAAGAAAGTTTTCTTTCCAATTCGGCCCGGAGGAAAAAACTGTTGGCCACCCCTGGTCTATATCTAGATTAAAGACGGTGAACTATATTAAAGAATGGTAAAAAAAATAATTGATTGGTTAATTTTTGTTTAAGGCATTGCTAGAGTTTGATATTAATGTTACGAGAACGTATGATTAAAGGAAGTTTCATATTTTGTGTGTGTTAAGTTATTGTCAATTCTTATGGAAATTTCATTTTAATGAACAATAATTTGAAATAATTAAATTTTGTGTCAGGTTGGCCTCTACTAGGCCCCC
>NW_019385566.1:118337-154112 GCF_000671375.1 Centruroides sculpturatus
TAGAATCATCTGGAAGAAAAGAACTGACCCAGGGCAGGGCTTGAACCTGCAACCTCTGCTTGCTATGCAGTGCATTTGCCAGTTGCACCATCTAGACCCCGACTAGCCTTTGCTTCCAGATGTATTAAATTTAGATATAACCTTACGCAGTTAATCATGTCACAGGCTTGGAACAACAACTATGTCCACAGCCTAAGTATAATACTACAACGGCACTCAGCTCGATTATTTAAGACAATCGTTTAGTAATGTTTCTATATGCATATCAGGCTTCAAAATGTTTGATATACTTATATAAGAAATTTTAAACAAACAATCAATCAAATGCTAAAAACTACATCTAGTAACATTAATGAAATTGTGCATGAAAAACCCCTATGCTTCTGCACCACTTTGTTGATGCCACGTCAGGATTCTGACACCACTGTGTCTTGTGGACAGACACAGAAACCTCAATGGCTGCTAAGTTCACTTTTGTGCGAGCGGTTGCATATGTAGGCAGTCGGATCCAAGATGGAGACAGGTTGAGAGACAATGCGTCTTAAGGAAGGGCAATAAACTGGTATTTATCATAAGCTATTTACAAATAGGAATCATACATATTTAGCATTTGAAAGAGTGAACATTAGTTATTGGTTATCATATTGTCTATTATAACTGTTGGCTATCTCTTTGTATATTATATAAGACTAGTATATTATAACTAAAGGCTATTGTAACTATCCTCGCAACTCTCAGTCTTGAGAGAAGAGTTTACATAGATTTGTGGGCAAATAAATACCTTGTAGAAAATTTGAGGATTTCTTCATTTGTTGATCAGTTTGATGACTTGACGAATTGATGACTAAGAAGTTTTCAACAGAAGGCTCTTGATAGTAGGTAAACAGATTGTCCAGGTAACAGGCATGTCGTTGGATGGAGGGAAGTCACTAGGAGATGATTAGATGACAATTTTCAATGTGTATAAAGTATCTGAGAACTCGTACAAACTCTAGAGAGGGCAAACTTTCAATGACAATAGACCCTCTGTGATGGACAAACTCTCATGTTGTCATCGCACATGCCTTTTATTTGGGGGTCCTCCCTCTTACTTCTCATACCCTTTTTTGATAGCATAAATCTCCATGCCCAATAGCAATTTATTCATTAGGTTTCTGGTGACATATTCGATGTATCATCTTGGAAAGGAAGTGACTCTGGATAAGAGATACAATCATATCTTTTACATTTAATAATCCTGGGAAAAGTTTTAACAAATCTGAACATAACCAATGAAAATTTTTATTCAAAAATTTTGTCAAGTCTGGGCTCTCACACTAATAAATTTATCTATCTATTATTTAAAATTTTACTGTCACTGCAACCAACACTTTCTGTCCACTGTAGTCCATTTTAATTCATAATAATCTTGGAACTCCATAGAACACTGGTTCCCAACATGGATGTTATTCACTTCCTGGAGGCAGTGAATAAATATAGGGGAACCAAAAAGAAACAATAAGCAGCAATGACCAAAACTGAGGGTTCATGTCAATGATCTTTCCCTTTTCTTTGTTTAAACTGGTAAGAAGAAACATTGTGTTTAATGGTTTCCAGATGAGAACAATGTATGGTAGTGTGAGATTTTTAGAAAAGCTTTTCTAAGAATATTTCCAAGCCTTTCTCACATAAGGAAAAAATGGGTTGGCTGTATTAAGGTACAGATGGGACAGTTGCTGATGGGTATGGGTGCAATTTATGAAACCATGAGAGCAGTGGCTTGAAAAAGTTTAGGAATCACTGACCTCTTCCAAATATTTTTTCCTTGATCTTCCTCTTCCTTTCTTTCCAGGAATTTTGCCTTCAAGGATAGCTACAGATATAAACATCTACCGAAACCCAATGATTAGCAAATAGAGACCCATGATTGCCATAAATAATTGGGCTATAATTTGGAAATATTAATTATGAATTACAAATAAATTAGGTACTAGAAGGAGGCGTTAGGCACCATCTCGTATTAAAATTAATAATTATAATATTTAATTAATTAATTTAGAATAAACTGGAAGAAAAGAATCGGCCCGAAGCAGGACTGGAACCCACAACTCCCGCTTATCGTATGGACATGTTGACAGTTACGCTACCTGGACCTTCAGTTCGATGTCCTCTTCCAGTATATATATGCATAATTAGGCCTAATGTATAACCATCGATGGTTAATACGGTGCCAACTGGGGACACACTTGTGCCCTCGGTCAGAAACATCCACTCAAGGCACTCAGTCGCCCATTGCATATCCCTGGAAAGGCATAGACATAGATTATACATTAGGCTTATATATTTTCTTGCTACCTCATAACAAAGTATTTAAAAAATTGATAAATTGACAAAAAATACGAGAAAGTAGAATTCAACAAAATGTATAATAATGTTTTCATATTATTTTTCTTCAGCTTGACCTACTGAGTCAAGGTGAAGTAGGATCACTGTATTTAATGAGTTTCCTCCACTGTATTTGATTTGCAGTCATATCTTTTCTCAATCCATTTTCCTTCATGTCTATTTCAACTACATCCATTCATCTCATCCTTGGTCTTCTTCTGCTTTTCTTTGATTTCTATATTTACAACTTGCCTTCTGAGATAACTGTAATTCCTTCTTGTGACATGCTTATATTAGCATTACCTTTCTTCATGTATTTTTGTTGGCAATAGCAGTTACTTTAACTATATCTCAAATGTATTCACTTTTGATTTGATCAGTGTTTGTTATCCCAGACATTTCTGCTACCTGTAATTCTTATGTTTCATTCTTTAATGTTAAGGTCTCTGTATTATAGGTTATGGCTGGTCACACAACTGTCCCCTTCCACTTGGCTAGTATCTTCCTATCATATAACACTCCAATCCATCAAGCTTGGATTTGGCTATTCATTTTTCTTTCTTCACTGTATTATAAAAGATCAAGAAGAGTTCAGATAATTTCTTGATAGAAACCATGATAAAACTTTACAAGAACTATCAAAGATGTGGCCAAAAAGTGTATCTGTGACAACAATACAATGAGCAGTAATAAAACTTGATTGCAGCTATAAAAAACTTTCTCATCTGAAAAGTAATGCTGGAGCAAAGAAAAAGTTTCAAGAAATAATTGCAAAACTTCCAAAGAATAAGCTTATATTTATAGATGAATCAGGAATTGAAAATAATGCTATACATTATCAAACCAAGATATTTGAAACTAAACTCTCTTGATACTCTCTCCTAAAGTTCTGACTGTTTCTTTCTTTACTTTTACAGTAAGTGTGTTCTGTCTTGCTCTTTTAAACTTTTAGACCATTTTCTTTCACTGCTTTATTCCAACTTTTCAGTTTCTCTTGTGCTCTATTTCTTGTCTCTGAACAGAGAACAATGTCATCTGCATATAATACACTCCATGATTTTTTTCATCTGGTCTTTTCTGTTGCTACTGCCATCATAGTGTTAAAAAGAAAGGGACTTAAAACCAAATCCTGAAGTCTTATCTTTACTTCAAAGCTATTTGTTTTTCCAGACTGCTTCTCACTCTAGCAGACACTTCATTGTATGTTACCTGAATCAACTTTACATACATTTCAGGTACATTCTTGTTTTTCATGATGTACCAGATTACATCTCTAGAGACTACCATAAGCCGTCTCTATATTTTTGTTTTAACTCTTTTTACCCTGTGGGCACTAACTAAGACAGCTTCTTTTAGCAAGCCTGTTATGGGTTCAGCTAGGACCACAATGGGGTGGCCAGGTGGTGGGGGCCTTCTCTGTATTGACAAAAGTCAGATATAGTTCCTGCCATTTTTTCTCTGAACTTTTTTATCGTCTATCTTAGATCAAATCTTGTAATTGATTTTCTTGGAATGAAACAAAACTATCCTTCCTTTATAGCTACTTCTTCCCTGTTTTCTGTCTAGATTCTTTCCCATAGCTTCAGTGTGTATGAACTTTAGGCCTCCATAGTTCCTGCAGTCCTGAACATTCCCTTAGCTTTTGAAAACTGAAATGATTATACTTTTTTCCATTCATTTGGTATCTGCTTTTGCTGATGTGCTTTATAAATTAAATTCCATAATATATCTATTCCCTCTTTTCCAAGATTTTCCATGTCTCCATTGGATCACATATGGTCCAACTACTTTTCCATTTACCTGCCAGGAAGTCAAAGGAACCATAGATTTCTGCATTTGATTTTTCTGTTTCTATTTTCACCTCATTACTTGTCCATAAAGTAGTTCTGAGAAATATTCTTCCTATCTACACTATATTTCTCCATTGCTTACTTTTATCTGCTTCACCTGTGTGATATCTTTATTAACTATGTTTGATGTTTTGCCAGTCTACATATCTTCTGGCCTTTCCTAGTTTCTATTTCATTACACATTTCTTCATACACTTTGGCCTTAATTTTGGCAATTTTTTTTCTTATTTTTTTCTATCTGTACTCCCAAAATCTATAGTTAGCACTGTTTCTTCCCATCTTTTCTTTGCTGATTCTTTGTTTGCACTGCTGCTTATGCATTTCACCACTAGTTTTCTTATAACCTTCCTGATGTTTTCCCTAGTATTTCCTTTCCATACTCCTTGAGTATAGGCATTCTCAGTCCATTACTTCTGTGTGTTCTCACATATGTGTTCTATAGTATCACTGCTTTGAACTTGTTTTGGTTCTTTTTTTTTAGTTTATCTTCCTCCTCACACACTGCTACATTACAATTATTTTTAATATTGTAATCTCTATCTATAGGTTTATGCAGCATAGTCAGTGTTGTGCTAATACATAATCACTGGTATGATTTCACAATTCTTTGTTTCTTTGAAATGTTTTTTAATCAATAAGATAAAATCAATTTGTAAACAAGTATGATATCACTTTTGTATATGAGGAAGTACTCTATATTCTTTTTAAAAAAGAATTTCCTAAGGCATGTTTGATGCTATTGCAAAATTTATGATTTGTTTACCTTCTGGTGATACCTGTCCAATTCTATATTCTCCATGGATTGGTTTAATACCTTCATTGTGACTTTCAATGTGTTCATTCAAGTCACTCCTATTATCATTCTCTTTGTTTCTGCTAATACTTGTATCTCATCCTTTATCATATTCCAAAAATCATCTTTTTCTTCATTTGTTCATCCAACTTGTGAGACATATGCATTGATCACCTTTAGTTCCATTCCAAAGTCTGATTAATCAGAATGAAACTGTCTTCTCTGCAGCATACTTCTTGTTGTAACCTTCCTTGTTGCAAGAGGCCACAAGAGGGCATCGAGATGGGAATTCGAACATGTTTTTCTTTCTCTGGGTCAGTTTTTGTGTAGTCATCACTCCAATCAGTTGTATCCCAGAGTGAATAAAGTTAATTGTTAATTAACTACGTTTTTTTATGTGAAACAGTGTCCAATACAAAATTGATACAAAACTTCTGTTACACAATTCTTTTGGCAAAATAATACCGATGTCATTTCTTCCTTGCTTGTTAGCTCCACTGCAGAAAATCTTATAGCAA
The DNA here is from genome assembly GCF_000671375.1 of Centruroides sculpturatus. Classification (NCBI taxonomy): domain Eukaryota; kingdom Metazoa; phylum Arthropoda; class Arachnida; order Scorpiones; family Buthidae; genus Centruroides; species Centruroides sculpturatus. The sequence continues at coordinate 123,863 of NW_019385566.1, forward strand.
TCTCTTAATTCTCTTCCCTTGTCTCACTTCATCTAGTTTCCTGAGTATACAGTATGTTCAATCTTTGCTTTCTCATCAGCCTGCAAATTTTCCTCTTCCTGTCACACTACCAATATTAAGGGTTCCATCCTTAATATTCTTCTTATAGTTGTTCATTTCTTTAGCTTCATTTGCTCCTTATGATGTCCAATAATTCTTGCCTATTTTTCATTGTCTCTAGATATTGAGTCTGCATGTTGCCTGTGCAGTATGCCCTAGCATTATCTTTCAAGCTTTGAATACTCATCATAAGAAGTTTTGACAGAATGCTCTTCTTAATGCCAAACTTTACTATTTATCTGAATTTAGGATAAGCCAATTTTGGGCTATTGCCTAGCTTGGTTAGGTTTATAATGTTGTTTCATATTATGGATTAAAATTTTGTAACTGATAAAATTATGATTTATTTTATGAATAAAATATTTTACCTTGTAAAAGATGGTGATGGACACCAACAGCAAATACAACAAAGTGGAGGACCTTGTAGAGGGATGCTATTTCCTAATAATCTCTCAACAGTACGTTCTTTATTATCCATGTAACAAATGACTAGTTGGAAAAAGAAGATCATTGGAAATGGCAGATATCTGAAATAGAAATGCATATACATAGTTAACAGTATGCACATAGAGGCATAGTGCAGATGAACAACACATTTATCTGTATCCTCAAAGTTTTTCCTTAATCATATTTACAAATTTGGTTCAATATCCACATCAGAATAAAGAATTACTGTATTATCAAAATGGCTGATAAAAGTAAGAAGAATTTCAGGCTTTGAAAAGATCTTATTCAATCAGTAATCAGTAAAGTGTTGAAAATTTTTATCTAAAATATATTAGGAAACAATATAAATTTGGACATGTAATAAACAGAAGGAAAATGGCAATTTTAAGGTAATTAAGTAAAAATAAAAAACAATATTTCTCTTTAATAATAATACTGGATTAACCAACAGAAATAGTGATGACAGTATACTTTTTATCAAAGAAGCTTTTAAATGATGTTAAAATTAAACTAAGATAGACCTTTGACAGAATGAATCTGCTATCATACATAAGCAAGAGGAAATTTGTTAAACAAGCTTTCCAAATGAGATCTATTTGTCTCATATTTTTGTATATCGGTATCAACTATAGCCAGAATTTACCATACTTTTTTTGACTGAATATACAATTCTAATTTATTTTTAAAAAATAACTCCCAATCTTTATAGAAGTAAAACAAGAGATTTTTTTTAAATCTGAATGTTTAATAATAAAAGGATATATGGATAGTTTCTTATGAAATTGGTGTAAGTTTATTTTCGGAAAATTTGAGAAAACAATAATTCAGATATAATTTAGTGCAAACTTTTTATTTATATACAAAATTTACAGTTGATATTTTAAAATATCTATAAGTTTTAATCAATTGAAAATTCATCGTTAAATGAAATTGCATAATCATTTATTATGAAAGTGGTGCAAGTCTATTTCCCGTAGTCTAATGTTACACCTTCAATGATTGTAAATTTCCTAATTTTTGATTTGTTAAATATAATATAACTTTTTGGAATTTAAAATTCTTAAATTGTAAAGAATATTTTGTTATAGTAATTTATGGTACCGTACATTGAAGTGTAATATGAATTGTCCTTTCATTAATGCAATCTATCAATTTAGAATTTTTATGTATTTTCTGAAATATATGACAAGTCTATCATGTTAGAAGTAGACACCATTATTTTGTTTAAAGATTTCTGTACAAAATTATATATCTAATGCTAATAATATAAATTTTATTACTATAAAAATTTTAAGCTAAAGTTTAATGAATTGTATACTTATTGTTTGAAAGCCTAAGTTCAATGAATTGAGTAATTATCAGGGGGAAAACAGACAATAAATAATTGTATGCTATTTATGTTATCTTGTGAAAGATCATAAATAAACTGCACAATTTATACATTCATTATGGCTCAGTTCAAGCTCTGAATGAGACGGATGGGACCTTAACAGAGCTGTAGAGCATACTCTTATAAGCAAAAAAGTCAAAGGAACCATACCTCTACATGTGATTTTTTGCAAGATATAGCCCCCCAAAATTAATATCAAATCTTTGAAGTCCAGAAATCTCAATATATTTAAAGAACAAACATTTTCAGTACTTTTAGTAGCCATGGTCAGGTTATTTATTTCAGAATTTTAATGGATTGTTCTTTAAGCCCTTTGCTAGACTTGAAAGATTTAATCTTCATATGGATTACCATTCAAGTTTTTATATATTTCAATCAGATCTGTTATATATATGAATGAATAATACAGGATTTTCATCACAATATATAAATTTAAATTAATATATTGAGTTTTTGAGAATTATAAATTTTACTCTGCAATTTCAAATGTTAAAAATATAAAATACACATTTAATAATTAATTTAATTCATATAATTATAGTTAATAGAAATGTAATTATAACTGTAAAAATATTTCAATTAAAAACTTACACTTTAATAAATGCAGTAAGAGTTCTCCCAGCTCTTGGCACCAAGAGGCACAAAAATAAACTAAGACCAGAAATCTAAAAATACGATAATATATAATCGTATAAATACCATACATAATGTAAATCAGGGCTTTTATTTTAAGCTTATTTACCGGAAAAACACTAAGGCATCCTACAGTATATAAATAAATTTTAAGTGGCCAATGGTGATACAAATAAATAGATTCTTCTAAAAAAATTCCTAACATAGTTGCAGCAACACATCCTCCAACAGTTATAAGAATAATTCCCAATGTTCCAGATGCTATAAATAAACTTTTATTAAATTCTATGAATAATTATTATTTATTCATTTAAAACTTAATCGATACTAAAAGTACAGGTCATATTTAAGTTTTTCATATCTTACCTTCAAGGGATTCTGCAGTTGTTGGAATGTAATTTGAAGTCACCAACTGTGTACAGTTCATATTTGAAAACCATTGTTCACTTATTCCATTTTATTTTTTCTTTCCTGCATTACAGATAAATGATATTAAATTAAGATTGAAAACATATACTGTATATATTGAGATGAAATGGCAGAAAACTGATTTTACGCAATTCACTCTGAAAGTGATGAATATATCATTCATTGAATAAACTATTTTATAACTAAATTGGTATTTTTAATAGAAATATTATAAAAGTTATTTAGGAAAAAAATTCCTTAAAAATACCAAAGTATCATTTGAATATGTGATAAAACTTTTGATATCTTTACATAGATTTGATAGGTAAAGGTGATTTAACTATTATTTATATATAGATTTCTTTTAAAATATTTATCTATAGACTAAATTAATATATATATTTTATAAGTGCTATATATAGAGAAGAAATATATGCACTAAAGAAAAAAATTGGACCAATATTTGATATAAATATAAATGGCAATAAATGGATAATTTTAATTAAACAAATTATTTGTTAATCTCACATAATATAATTAATATTAAAAATATTACCTGCATTTAATAATATTTATTAGGAATTCCTAAGCAGAAAGAATAATTGACAATTTACAACAAAGCAAAAAATAAAAAGAAAGTAGGTCAAAAAGAAACCTTGACATTAGAAACAAAAGTAGAACACTTAAGGGCAAAGACCTAATTAGAATGAATGAATATTATTTTAAGTTACTTACAAATCTACTTGGCTTAATATACATAGACTGACGATTTATGTTTTAAAATAATGCATTGCATCAATAGCGTCTATAATCTCAATAGTACATACAAAAATAGATAAGATCTGATTGATATAAAAGGTAAAGGTACAGGGATGAGACGAGCCATTACTATATAGGAGGATATGGCAGAGGGTAAGACCGCCCACGTGTTTGTAGCACGCGATTGGTAACTATTCCAGCTGACGGAAATGACGTAAGAGAGAACGTCAGAGACGAGACAAATTTTTAATAATTGTTGTAGAGTAGCTTGCGTTTAACATGCCATAAATCACATAATCTTTACTCGTAAATTTAGCACGAGTACCTCATAAAATAGCACTTCAGCAATCAATCAAATATTATAAGTTTAATTTATTCAGAAAATATTTTAATTACATATCGGTGCGTGTTATATACGGAAACCAAATTGTTAAGTGAATATAAGTCAAATTTATTATTGATTTCATTAATGATTAATTAATATCGATTATTGAAAGTATATTCGGACGGATTTGGAATGCTAATAAGGACGTTAATCTATATCTGAATAAATTATCATTTTTCTGACATGATTTTTCAATGATAAATCAGCTATCTATCTAGTTAAACGTTATTGTGTAGAAGTTAAGAAAAACGTCTTTTATATTCGTTGTTTTTGAAAATAAATCGAAATTTTATATATAAATTATTATATTAAACAGCTAGCCTTTATTCTGCAGATTTGTATACAGTAAACAGGACTATAGGAAGAGGATCTGGCCAAAAAGAGAGAGGAGGTTGTTATGGTAAGGGGCTGTCTATAAATTGGAAAGGGGCATTTTTCCTGAAATTTTTACTCCCCTCCCCCATTATCCCAGTTTGTCCAAGTTTCCTTAATCCCCTCCCCTCTTTGAACGTTCAACAGAACTCAACCACCCCTTAAAACCTTTATCAGTTTATGAATGATGGATACAATACCATAAATAGAAACGAAACACATAAGAAACTTTGAAATAAATATAATAAAATGCATAAATTGTATAAAATTTAATGAAATGAACGGAAGTCCACTGAACTTCGACCCTCCCCTTACCTCCCCTTGTTAGACTTTGTCCCTTTGAGACGGCCCTAAGAGGGAAGCAATCACTAAAGTATCGTTTTCCCTCTTTTGAAAAATGTATTAGTTTGATCTGAGAGTATTACATTAGCAGGTGACTTGAAATTAAAAATGTATTCTTAACATTGGCACCATGTTCATAATTCCTTATTAATTTAAAGACTAAAACGTTGAGAAATAATTGGAATAGTTTCTTGGAATCTCTTATCTTATGCAGTAATTTATGGGTAATAAATTTTAAGTTATTAACTAAAGATAAGAAGACGTGAGCTTAGTAATTTTTACCTCATGAAAAAGTGAAATGGAAAAAAAATTATAGGAGAGTTTGATTTATAAATAGCGTAATTATTAAATTGCTTCTCCATGGATATAATATCAAATGAGGTCAAAAATATGATCTATTATTATTATTATTATTATTGTTATAAAATTTAGTTTATATACATNGGCGTCAGAATTTTTCATCGAGCTACTTTGAAAGATTGATGACAGGCCACATAAATTTATTAGATAGACCGGATCCGGTCCGTGGGCCATATGTTGGCCATGCGGTCTAAAGGTATGTTAAAGGGTAAGCATATGTTTGGTCTAAGGGGAAGGAAGGAGTTGTGAAAAGTACATGAATGTAGATGATGGGGAGGGAGGGAGATGAAAACATTATCTACATAAATCTTTTAGGTAGTATTTACTGGCATACAAATTTGTTATTATAGGCTTTTTAATTCATTTCTTCAATATTAGAGGTCCATAAACTATTGTACTATACATGTAAGTAGAGGGAAGGTGACTTGAAAAGTACACTATTGTATATAACAGGGAAGGAAGAAGTCTAAACTGTCAATGTAATTAATAGACAGCCCCTAATATAATATATGTAAAATATTATTACAGTGACCTCAAAATCATTTATTTACACTTTTTAAAAAAATATCACAGAAAAATTTTTTTAACCTTTGCAATCACACTGCATTCAAAAAACAGTATGAATTGCAAAGATCAAAATTTCTAGAGCTAAATTTATTACTATTAGAGCGTATTTGATTTGATAAATATAATACGATGACAATTATGATGGTGGTAGAAATAGGCAAAAATATCTTGCAAAAATTTCAAATGATGTAGAAACATCCAATGATTGCTTAAATGATCAGGCTATATTTCTGCTAAATTTTAAATAATTAATAAAAAGTAATTTGCTACCAGAGGTAGACTTTAGGTGCCATCTCTAGTAGCAAATTACTTTGTATTAATTATTTAAAATTTAGCAGAATTGTAGCCTGATCATTTAAGCAATTATTGGATGTTTCTATATACTTATTGGGCTTTGAGATGTTTGTTATACTTCAAATGATGTATTTAATATCTTCAAAATAGATATGTTACATATAATGTTTATTTTTTTAAAAAAAGAAAGATATGATATTATAAATAAATCTGTTAATCTTTTGACATGAACATTTTTAAAAGTTTTTAATACGTGGATATAAGATTTGGTTTCTTCATAATTATATTAGTAAAAAACATTATAAAAATGTGCATAGAACTTAAAAGCTGTTTCTTTTTTTAAATTCAAATTTTTGAATTTATTTGATTGTATTGAATAATGTAATGTCTGTTAGATATTATTATTCATCAAGTCTACTTACTCATTGTTTATTAACATCAAAAAGTATTAACAGACTGATATATTTGCAACAGCATTCTTTTTTTTTCAGATTAATTAAGCATTCTTTCATGTAAAACTTATCATCAAATGTAATTTTAAGAAATTTGACATATAACATGAAAAATATATTTCAAGGTATTCTTGTCAAACATGCTAAATATGCACAATCAGGATTGCATCTACCATAAAGTAGCTGAAGCAGCTACACAGCCCTTTTTTCATTATCTACATAACATCTGAAGAATATGGATATTTAAGTAATCATTTTCAATTTTAGCATATTTTTGTGCATATAACCCATAGAAAACTTCCAGAACAAAAATAAATGTTTGAAAAAATCATACTCCTAGAACCTATTTCCAGTGTGACGAAATAGTACGATTTTTTGTAACACATCGCGTTGTTATGGTTGTCGTTAATAAATGCTTGCATAACCTATACTACCATACACCCTGCTGCATCTATATGGGAATTTATATTGCTCTATAGACACAAGTTCATAATTAAAATTTAAAATTGGCATATATCCTGCACATCTTTTAAACACAGATAATTCATGAATTATATGCATGGAAATATGGTAATTAAATATATTTATGAGAATTTACATGTATTTTTTTGAAAATACTCATAAAATGGTACTTAGTTGTAATCTATATTAATGAATTTATAAATTACAATAGGTGTTTTGTTTAGTTTGTAGTAAAAATTTTCAAGGAAAGAAGTATTTACTTCAACCATTTACTGCAGGTCCTAAATATATAAATCTAGTTCTTGAATATAATGGTTTTACACACCTTTGCAACTGTAATTTCTAAAATGATATGATTATCAATGTAAAATTTTGTGTGTTCTGAATATAAGAAATTTATTAAGATATTGTTATTTTTAAAAAAAAGTTATAATTACATTTTTAATCATAATTTTTTATCTTTAAATGATAGTGCCTTTAATTTAAAATGTACTTGAAGATATGAACAAATTTAACATTTGAAAAAGATATTTTTACATTCAATTTCATTTTAGTTTTATATAAATATATAGATTTTGTGAGCTTTGAGTATTCATAGGAAATTAAAATGTAATTGATCAAATATTGGGCTTATTTGCCAACTGTGACATGAGACTAATAATCATGTTACAAACTGAATACATTTATATATATGTCTATTAAAGAGGGAGAGAAATGTTTGCTTTATGCATTATTTTATTTTATATCAGAAGGTATTTTAAAAGTCTAATTTTTGTTTTGTTTTTCTTTAATAAATTTTGAAAATATATTTCACTGTATAAAAAACATAAATAGTAGAATAAAATTCTACTATTTATGTTTTTTATACAATGAAATAAATTTTAAAATTCTAAATAAACTAATATCACTAACAATTTACAATGATGATCTCATACTAAAAGGCACAGATATGGATTATTTATGACCTACCTTAATTTATCATCTGGATTATTTGATGTGCAACTTTAATGGCATAGAATGGGAATGTGGGGTTGTGATGTAGTAATGGTAGCAGCAGTAGCATGTGCTGTTGTCCTCCATTCACTAGTCTAAATTTTGGCAAGCAAACAAAATGACAGATATGATTGACAATTATTCCGAGTTTGTGGTGCTCACAATTATCAGATTTTTGCAAATAGTTGGAGTAAATCAGAGTGAGATTTATTGCCTAAAGTGGACATATTTTTTGCAAGCCAAAGTGGTACAATTTTTATTTTGTCAATTTCAGGTATTTGTATATTTGACTCCATCTACACTCCTCAATGGTCTTATCCTGCTTTGCTTCACATCATACAATCTACACTGCCCAAAAGTTAATAAGAATAAGGTGTAAATATTCTCACTTCTTGTCTGGATTAATGCTTTCTGATGTAGCCCAAAGTTAGCTGATTGCATAGACTTATCACACCTTGTAGGTTAAATAATGAAATAGAGTCAGAGACCAAGTTCAAAAGTATACACTTTATTAGTATTGAATACTAATAAAGTGTATACTTTTGAACTTTATCTCTGACTCCATTTTATCACAACCTACAATATAGGATACACCTGTGCAATCAGCCAACCTTGGGTATATCAGGAAGAATAAGGTGGTCACACAAGAGATAACTAAGAAAGGTAAGAATGTCTGATTTTTTCTCTTCAGATCAGCATCTGCTTAAATCTTTATTAAACTATTTAATTTTTAAACTGCCATTGACCCAGTAACCATGTATCAACAATTGTACAGTACAAGCATATATCAATAATTAAATATATATATATATATATATATACATGTTATTTAGAATAAAGCAATTATTTTTAAAAATGAAAATTGAAAATACTTAATTTTGTAATACATTACTAAGAAAACAAATATAATAAATTATGAATAATTTTATATTTTAAATATAAATGCAATATTTTACTCAGCAAACTAATAATGAAAGATATTATAAAAATATTAGTAAAGTAGTTTTAAAATGTATTCATATATTTAGTGTAAGGTATATAATTTTTCAATATCATACCTCAGCTTCTGCATTAATATTTACAGCAATAAATATTTCATCAATGATAAATGAGATGACAGGAATAAGAACAAATTGATATATGGCAGCTCTTATTAAAATAAAAGTTGTCCTAGAGAAAAATATAATTATGAATAATTTAATTTTAAAAATTATGATTAAGTTCTAAATACTCTAGAATTATGTGATTGATAATGATGTGAGGTAGCAAGAGTATTCAGTTATTTAGCTAATGTAGTGATTCTTAATTTTTTCTGATGCCTACACCCCTTGAAGTTTTACAATATGTTCTCACATCACCACAAAAATTTCTTTTTATTTAACTTTATAGCATCTCTCCACACATTTCAGCTTATCTTTAGGCATAGCTTAAACAATTAAGGGATAATATTCATCTGATTATTAAAATAAAAGCATTTAGAACCTAAGTTAGAACTTTACAGCAGAAATAATACATAACAAAAAACAAACTACTTTTCTGGAGTTCACCTTTATTTACAAATAACATGACATCAAGAAAAGCAGTTTGTTTTTCATTATTTGTAAAGAACTCTGAACTGTTTTCACATTATTAAATGAAAAAATACGTAATTATACAGTGAGTTTGATATTAACAGATTTTTAGTAAAGAACTTTTTTAAATAAAATTCAGTTCTCAATGAAAAAAAGTGGAAAATATTTTAAAAAGTTCGATCAAAGAAATAAAAACATTTATCTTCCAGAAAAAGGTGTCTCAGAGAAGTCTTGCATATTAGAAATAGCATCTTGCAACCCCACAACTAGATGTAGTCCTAATCAAAAATCAAATGGAATACTGTATACAATAAGAATTGGAACTGGATTTGTTAGATCTTTAACTACTATCTAAATCAGGGGTGGCCAACAGTTTTTGCCCCCGGGCCGAATTGGAAAGAAAACTTTTTCCATGGGCCGAACCAGAGGCTGCCCTAGGAAGATTTTGAGATGGTGCGAGATCTCATTGTGGTTGTGAAGCTTCGGAAGTGGGCCTAGAATTTGTGCAAAAAAAGAAAATTTTTTCTAATTTTTGTATAGAAGGAAATAATAATAATAATTATTATAATGTTGTAAAAAGAAACCATCATACAAAAAATGAATGTTTTATTTCCATATAAGGACATATCTGTAGAAATTTCTAAGAAAAATCAAACTTCTCAGAATGAAACAATAAAATAAAATAACTTACTGGAATATAAATACTTAAAATAATCAAACACCTTAGTATTTCCAGCAACGAAGTATTTAATAAAATAAAAACGTTTTCGACTATATTTAATAGTCTTCTTCAGTTAAGCCACTTTAAAACAAAAATGAACGTAAAATAGAACGCAAGCAATACAACGGCTAACTGGGCAACATCCATTTACCTCATCCTTGTTATGGAAGTAGGGGAATTGCATTCCCCTACTTTCATAACAAGGATGAAGTAAATGGATAGTTGCCCAGATAGAGCAATGTTAAAGGTGCAATATCCAAAAATTTTCAAAGATAAAAATAATTCTGTTCAGAAAATTATATTTTCTTCATGAAAATATAAATTTAAATAATATTATTGACAGTTTTCTAGATATGAAATTTATAAAAATTTTTTGTATTAAAATATTTCCATAAACACAGGTGACCTAAAATTAGTAAATTAAAATATAATTATTCAATAATAATCTTAAAATGTCGTTAAAATGATTTGAAATACATTCAGATAATTGATTTTTGGGCCACTTTATATATTTCCAAGAAATGAAAAATAATTTTTTTATTGTTATTTTGAAATAGCTGTAATTTGCCTCATATGTATTAAACTATAGCACTACAATCTACAAAATTAATAAAATATTGGATAAATCGGGTCAGCAACCTTTCACCAGTGTAGTGCTGAGCCTAAGTTATGTTATTCTGGATGCCAATGTGATTCTACCAATTTTGTTATATGTATTATCAAATAGACATCCACAATGCTGTAAATAAATCGGGCTATATTTTGGAAATAATAATTATAAATTACAAATAAATTTGGCACTAGAGGGAGGCATTAGCACCATCTCGTATTAAAATTAATAATTATAATATTTAATTAATTAATTTAGAATAAACTGGAAGAAAAGAATCGGCCCGAAGCAGGACTGGAACCCACAACTCCCGCTTATCGTATGGACATGTTGACAGTTACGCTACCTGGACCTTCAGTCCGATGTCCTCTTCCAGTATATATATGCATAATTAGGCCTAATGTATAACCATCGATGGTTAATACGGTGCCAACTGGGGACACACTTGTGCCCTCGGTCAGAAACATCCACTCAAGGCACTCAGTCGCCCATTGCATATCCCTGGAAAGGCATAGACATAGATTATACATTAGGCTTATATATTTTCTTGCTACCTCATAACAAAGTATTTAAAAAATTGATAAATTGACAAAAAATACGAGAAAGTAGAATTCAACAAAATGTATAATAATGTTTTCATATTATTTTTCTTCAGCTTGACCTACTGAGTCAAGGTGAAGTAGGATCACTGTATTTAATGAGTTTCCTCCACTGTATTTGATTTGCAGTCATATCTTTTCTCAATCCATTTTCCTTCATGTCTATTTCAACTACATCCATTCATCTCATCCTTGGTCGTCTTCTGCTTTTCTTTGATTTCTATATTTACAACTTGCCTTCTGAGATAACTGTAATTCCTTCTTGTGACATGCTTATATTAGCATTACCTTTCTTCATGTATTTTTGTTGGCAATAGCAGTTACTTTAACTATATCTCAAATGTATTCACTTTTGATTTGATCAGTGTTTGTTATCCCAGACATTTCTGCTACCTGTAATTCTTATGTTTCATTCTTTAATGTTAAGGTCTCTGTATTATAGGTTATGGCTGGTCACACAACTGTCCCCTTCCACTTGGCTAGTATCTTCCTATCATATAACACTCCAATCCATCAAGCTTGGATTTGGCTATTCATTTTTCTTTCTTCACTGTATTATAAAAGATCAAGAAGAGTTCAGATAATTTCTTGATAGAAACCATGATAAAACTTTACAAGAACTATCAAAGATGTGGCCAAAAAGTGTATCTGTGACAACAATACAATGAGCAGTAATAAAACTTGATTGCAGCTATAAAAAACTTTCTCATCTGAAAAGTAATGCTGGAGCAAAGAAAAAGTTTCAAGAAATAATTGCAAAACTTCCAAAGAATAAGCTTATATTTATAGATGAATCAGGAATTGAAAATAATGCTATACATTATCAAACCAAGATATTTGAAACTAAACTCTCTTGATACTCTCTCCTAAAGTTCTGACTGTTTCTTTCTTTACTTTTACAGTAAGTGTGTTCTGTCTTGCTCTTTTAAACTTTTAGACCATTTTCTTTCACTGCTTTATTCCAACTTTTCAGTTTCTCTTGTGCTCTATTTCTTGTCTCTGAACAGAGAACAATGTCATCTGCATATAATACACTCCATGATTTTTTTCATCTGGTCTTTTCTGTTGCTACTGCCATCATAGTGTTAAAAAGAAAGGGACTTAAAACCAAATCCTGAAGTCTTATCTTTACTTCAAAGCTATTTGTTTTTCCAGACTGCTTCTCATTCTAGCAGACACTTCATTGTATGTTACCTGAATCAACTTTACATACATTTCAGGTACATTCTTGTTTTTCATGATGTACCAGATTACATCTCTAGAGACTACCATAAGCCGTCTCTATATTTTTGTTTTAACTCTTTTTACCCTGTGGGCACTAACTAAGACAGCTTCTTTTAGCAAGCCTGTTATGGGTTCAGCTAGGACCACAATGGGGTGGCCAGGTGGTGGGGGCCTTCTCTGTATTGACAAAAGTCAGATATAGTTCCTGCCATTTTTTCTCTGAACTTTTTTATCGTCTATCTTAGATCAAATCTTGTAATTGATTTTCTTGGAATGAAACAAAACTATCCTTCCTTTATAGCTACTTCTTCCCTGTTTTCTGTCTAGATTCTTTCCCATAGCTTCAGTGTGTATGAACTTTAGGCCTCCATAGTTCCTGCAGTCCTGAACATTCCCTTAGCTTTTGAAAACTGAAATGATTATACTTTTTTCCATTCATTTGGTATCTGCTTTTGCTGATGTGCTTTATAAATTAAATTCCATAATATATCTATTCCCTCTTTTCCAAGATTTTCCATGTCTCCATTGGATCACATATGGTCCAACTACTTTTCCATTTACCTGCCAGGAAGTCAAAGGAACCATAGATTTCTGCATTTGATTTTTCTGTTTCTATTTTCACCTCATTACTTGTCCATAAAGTAGTTCTGAGAAATATTCTTCCTATCTACACTATATTTCTCCATTGCTTACTTTTATCTGCTTCACCTGTGTGATATCTTTATTAACTATGTCTGATGTTTTGCCAGTCTACATATCTTCTGGCCTTTCCTAGTTTCTATTTCATTACACATTTCTTCATACACTTTGGCCTTAATTTTGGCAATTTTTTTTCTTATTTTTTTCTATCTGTACTCCCAAAATCTATAGTTAGCACTGTTTCTTCCCATCTTTTCTTTGCTGATTCTTTGTTTGCACTGCTGCTTATGCATTTCACCACTAGTTTTCTTATAACCTTCCTGATGTTTTCCCTAGTATTTCCTTTCCATACTCCTTGAGTATAGGCATTCTCAGTCCATTACTTCTGTGTGTTCTCACATATGTGTTCTATAGTATCACTGCTTTGAACTTGTTTTGGTTCTTTTTTTTTAGTTTATCTTCCTCCTCACACACTGCTACATTACAATTATTTTTAATATTGTAATCTCTATCTATAGGTTTATGCAGCATAGTCAGTGTTGTGCTAATACATAATCACTGGTATGATTTCACAATTCTTTGTTTCTTTGAAATGTTTTTTAATCAATAAGATAAAATCAATTTGTAAACAAGTATGATATCACTTTTGTATATGAGGAAGTACTCTATATTCTTTTTAAAAAAGAATTTCCTAAGGCATGTTTGATGCTATTGCAAAATTTATGATTTGTTTACCTTCTGGTGATACCTGTCCAATTCTATATTCTCCATGGATTGGTTTAATACCTTCATTGTGACTTTCAATGTGTTCATTCAAGTCACTCCTATTATCATTCTCTTTGTTTCTGCTAATACTTGTATCTCATCCTTTATCATATTCCAAAAATCATCTTTTTCTTCATTTGTTCATCCAACTTGTGAGACATATGCATTGATCACCTTTAGTTCCATTCCAAAGTCTGATTAATCAGAATGAAACTGTCTTCTCTGCAGCATACTTCTTGTTGTAACCTTCCTTGTTGCAAGAGGCCACAAGAGGGCATCGAGATGGGAATTCGAACATGTTTTTCTTTCTCTGGGTCAGTTTTTGTGTAGTCATCACTCCAATCAGTTGTATCCCAGAGTGAATAAAGTTAATTGTTAATTAACTACGTTTTTTTATGTGAAACAGTGTCCAATACAAAATTGATACAAAACTTCTGTTACACAATTCTTTTGGCAAAATAATACCGATGTCATTTCTTCCTTGCTTGTTAGCTCCACTGCAGAAAATCTTATAGCAATCTCTTAATTCTCTTCCCTTGTCTCACTTCATCTAGTTTCCTGAGTATACAGTATGTTCAATCTTTGCTTTCTCATCAGCCTGCAAATTTTCCTCTTCCTGTCACACTACCAATATTAAGGGTTCCATCCTTAATATTCTTCTTATAGTTGTTCATTTCTTTAGCTTCATTTGCTCCTTATGATGTCCAATAATTCTTGCCTATTTTTCATTGTCTCTAGATATTGAGTCTGCATGTTGCCTGTGCAGTATGCCCTAGCATTATCTTTCAAGCTTTGAATACTCATCATAAGAAGTTTTGACAGAATGCTCTTCTTAATGCCAAACTTTACTATTTATCTGAATTTAGGATAAGCCAATTTTGGGCTATTGCCTAGCTTGGTTAGGTTTATAATGTTGTTTCATATTATGGATTAAAATTTTGTAACTGATAAAATTATGATTTATTTTATGAATAAAATATTTTACCTTGTAAAAGATGGTGATGGACACCAACAGCAAATACAACAAAGTGGAGGACCTTGTAGAGGGATGCTATTTCCTAATAATCTCTCAACAGTACGTTCTTTATTATCCATGTAACAAATGACTAGTTGGAAAAAGAAGATCATTGGAAATGGCAGATATCTGAAATAGAAATGCATATACATAGTTAACAGTATGCACATAGAGGCATAGTGCAGATGAACAACACATTTATCTGTATCCTCAAAGTTTTTCCTTAATCATATTTACAAATTTGGTTCAATATCCACATCAGAATAAAGAATTACTGTATTATCAAAATGGCTGATAAAAGTAAGAAGAATTTCAGGCTTTGAAAAGATCTTATTCAATCAGTAATCAGTAAAGTGTTGAAAATTTTTATCTAAAATATATTAGGAAACAATATAAATTTGGACATGTAATAAACAGAAGGAAAATGGCAATTTTAAGGTAATTAAGTAAAAATAAAAAACAATATTTCTCTTTAATAATAATACTGGATTAACCAACAGAAATAGTGATGACAGTATACTTTTTATCAAAGAAGCTTTTAAATGATGTTAAAATTAAACTAAGATAGACCTTTGACAGAATGAATCTGCTATCATACATAAGCAAGAGGAAATTTGTTAAACAAGCTTTCCAAATGAGATCTATTTGTCTCATATTTTTGTATATCGGTATCAACTATAGCCAGAATTTACCATACTTTTTTTGACTGAATATACAATTCTAATTTATTTTTAAAAAATAACTCCCAATCTCTATAGAAGTAAAACAAGAGATTTTTTTTAAATCTGAATGTTTAATAATAAAAGGATATATGGATAGTTTCTTATGAAATTGGTGTAAGTTTATTTTCGGAAAATTTGAGAAAACAATAATTCAGATATAATTTAGTGCAAACTTTTTATTTATATACAAAATTTACAGTTGATATTTTAAAATATCTATAAGTTTTAATCAATTGAAAATTCATCGTTAAATGAAATTGCATAATCATTTATTATGAAAGTGGTGCAAGTCTATTTCCCGTAGTCTAATGTTACACCTTCAATGATTGTAAATTTCCTAATTTTTGATTTGTTAAATATAATATAACTTTTTGGAATTTAAAATTCTTAAATTGTAAAGAATATTTTGTTATAGTAATTTATGGTACCGTACATTGAAGTGTAATATGAATTGTCCTTTCATTAATGCAATCTATCAATTTAGAATTTTTATGTATTTTCTGAAATATATGACAAGTCTATCATGTTAGAAGTAGACACCATTATTTTGTTTAAAGATTTCTGTACAAAATTATATATCTAATGCTAATAATATAAATTTTATTACTATAAAAATTTTAAGCTAAAGTTTAATGAATTGTATACTTATTGTTTGAAAGCCTAAGTTCAATGAATTGAGTAATTATCAGGGGGAAAACAGACAATAAATAATTGTATGCTATTTATGTTATCTTGTGAAAGATCATAAATAAACTGCACAATTTATACATTCATTATGGCTCAGTTCAAGCTCTGAATGAGACGGATGGGACCTTAACAGAGCTGTAGAGCATACTCTTATAAGCAAAAAAGTCAAAGGAACCATACCTCTACATGTGATTTTTTGCAAGATATAGCCCCCCAAAATTAATATCAAATCTTTGAAGTCCAGAAATCTCAATATATTTAAAGAACAAACATTTTCAGTACTTTTAGTAGCCATGGTCAGGTTATTTATTTCAGAATTTTAATGGATTGTTCTTTAAGCCCTTTGCTAGACTTGAAAGATTTAATCTTCATATGGATTACCATTCAAGTTTTTATATATTTCAATCAGATCTGTTATATATATGAATGAATAATACAGGATTTTCATCACAATATATAAATTTAAATTAATATATTGAGTTTTTGAGAATTATAAATTTTACTCTGCAATTTCAAATGTTAAAAATATAAAATACACATTTAATAATTAATTTAATTCATATAATTATAGTTAATAGAAATGTAATTATAACTGTAAAAATATTTCAATTAAAAACTTACACTTTAATAAATGCAGTAAGAGTTCTCCCAGCTCTTGGCACCAAGAGGCACAAAAATAAACTAAGACCAGAAATCTAAAAATACGATAATATATAATCGTATAAATACCATACATAATGTAAATCAGGGCTTTTATTTTAAGCTTATTTACCGGAAAAACACTAAGGCATCCTACAGTATATAAATAAATTTTAAGTGGCCAATGGTGATACAAATAAATAGATTCTTCTAAAAAAATTCCTAACATAGTTGCAGCAACACATCCTCCAACAGTTATAAGAATAATTCCCAATGTTCCAGATGCTATAAATAAACTTTTATTAAATTCTATGAATAATTATTATTTATTCATTTAAAACTTAATCGATACTAAAAGTACAGGTCATATTTAAGTTTTTCATATCTTACCTTCAAGGGATTCTGCAGTTGTTGGAATGTAATTTGAAGTCACCAACTGTGTACAGTTCATATTTGAAAACCATTGTTCACTTATTCCATTTTATTTTTTCTTTCCTGCATTACAGATAAATGATATTAAATTAAGATTGAAAACATATACTGTATATATTGAGATGAAATGGCAGAAAACTGATTTTACGCAATTCACTCTGAAAGTGATGAATATATCATTCATTGAATAAACTATTTTATAACTAAATTGGTATTTTTAATAGAAATATTATAAAAGTTATTTAGGAAAAAAATTCCTTAAAAATACCAAAGTATCATTTGAATATGTGATAAAACTTTTGATATCTTTACATAGATTTGATAGGTAAAGGTGATTTAACTATTATTTATATATAGATTTCTTTTAAAATATTTATCTATAGACTAAATTAATATATATATTTTATAAGTGCTATATATAGAGAAGAAATATATGCACTAAAGAAAAAAATTGGACCAATATTTGATATAAATATAAATGGCAATAAATGGATAATTTTAATTAAACAAATTATTTGTTAATCTCACATAATATAATTAATATTAAAAATATTACCTGCATTTAATAATATTTATTAGGAATTCCTAAGCAGAAAGAATAATTGACAATTTACAACAAAGCAAAAAATAAAAAGAAAGTAGGTCAAAAAGAAACCTTGACATTAGAAACAAAAGTAGAACACTTAAGGGCAAAGACCTAATTAGAATGAATGAATATTATTTTAAGTTACTTACAAATCTACTTGGCTTAATATACATAGACTGACGATTTATGTTTTAAAATAATGCATTGCATCAATAGCGTCTATAATCTCAATAGTACATACAAAAATAGATAAGATCTGATTGATATAAAAGGTAAAGGTACAGGGATGAGACGAGCCATTACTATATAGGAGGATATGGCAGAGGGTAAGACCGCCCACGTGTTTGTAGCACGCGATTGGTAACTATTCCAGCTGACGGAAATGACGTAAGAGAGAACGTCAGAGACGAGACAAATTTTTAATAATTGTTGTAGAGTAGCTTGCGTTTAACATGCCATAAATCACATAATCTTTACTCGTAAATTTAGCACGAGTACCTCATAAAATAGCACTTCAGCAATCAATCAAATATTATAAGTTTAATTTATTCAGAAAATATTTTAATTACATATCGGTGCGTGTTATATACGGAAACCAAATTGTTAAGTGAATATAAGTCAAATTTATTATTGATTTCATTAATGATTAATTAATATCGATTATTGAAAGTATATTCGGACGGATTTGGAATGCTAATAAGGACGTTAATCTATATCTGAATAAATTATCATTTTTCTGACATGATTTTTCAATGATAAATCAGCTATCTATCTAGTTAAACGTTATTGTGTAGAAGTTAAGAAAAACGTCTTTTATATTCGTTGTTTTTGAAAATAAATCGAAATTTTATATATAAATTATTATATTAAACAGCTAGCCTTTATTCTGCAGATTTGTATACAGTAAACAGGACTATAGGAAGAGGATCTGGCCAAAAAGAGAGAGGAGGTTGTTATGGTAAGGGGCTGTCTATAAATTGGAAAGGGGCATTTTTCCTGAAATTTTTACTCCCCTCCCCCATTATCCCAGTTTGTCCAAGTTTCCTTAATCCCCTCCCCTCTTTGAACGTTCAACAGAACTCAACCACCCCTTAAAACCTTTATCAGTTTATGAATGATGGATATAATACCATAAATAGAAACGAAACACATAAGAAACTTTGAAATAAATATAATAAAATGCATAAATTGTATAAAATTTAATGAAATGAACGGAAGTCCACTGAACTTCGACCCTCCCCTTACCTCCCCTTGTTAGACTTTGTCCCTTTGAGACGGCCCTAAGAGGGAAGCAATCACTAAAGTATCGTTTTCCCTCTTTTGAAAAATGTATTAGTTTGATCTGAGAGTATTACATTAGCAGGTGACTTGAAATTAAAAATGTATTCTTAACATTGGCACCATGTTCATAATTCCTTATTAATTTAAAGACTAAAACGTTGAGAAATAATTGGAATAGTTTCTTGGAATCTCTTATCTTATGCAGTAATTTATGGGTAATAAATTTTAAGTTATTAACTAAAGATAAGAAGACGTGAGCTTAGTAATTTTTACCTCATGAAAAAGTGAAATGGAAAAAAAATTATAGGAGAGTTTGATTTATAAATAGCGTAATTATTAAATTGCTTCTCCATGGATATAATATCAAATGAGGTCAAAAATATGATCTATTATTATTATTATTATTATTGTTATAAAATTTAGTTTATATACATTTTTAAAGTAAATAAACATATTTATATTCTAATAGCATGATTAGTAAATTATATAATCTTTTAGACAAATATATGAAGTAATATTATTATTGTGCTATTTAATATGTTATAAAAAATACTCTGGTTTCAAAACAATTACTGTACTGTATTTTTGGATCATATAATTTTAATATTTCTTGTACTTTCTATTGTATAAAAGAACTTTGTACAATAGAAATTATAATAAAATAGCATTTTACATAAGAATGTTTAAGCATATATATATATAATAATGTTAAGGAATTTATCATTATTATGTGTATAAAAATAGATATTTAAGTTACTAGTTATTATATATACTTCTATATGTCTAAATTATATTTATTACACGTAATTATAGATTATAAAATAGGTTAAATGAGAAAATCGATAAATGAATTTATTTGATCGAAGAACAAATGTTTTTATACATCAAACCTTATAAATACACTGAAAAGAATTAAAAGTGGTATTTAAAATAGGAGAAATTATTTTTTTCGTTAAATATTTTTAAAAGTTTTTAAATAAAAATGATGTTCTATAGTTCTAACTTGTATCCAAATAAGAAAAGAATTAAACTTAATTAAAAGTAGGAAGAAGGAGAAAACAGATTATTTACTTTTATTAAGTTCAGTCAACTAATGTCAATGAATTTTTAATTCATGTTTTATTTAATAATTATAAGAATTAAAATATGTCTGTAGGAAAATTTAATTCAAATGAGTATATCCTACAGATATATTGAAGTAAGCATGTGAAGTATGATTAAATTGTAAATGAGAATTGACCCACTTTCTACACCAATAAGTTCGATTACTTCTTTTTGCATGTAATTGTTAGAATATTTCTTTCTATTATTCTAAAAAACCTGTTAAAATATGTTTCTACTAGACAATTACTGTTACCTGATATGATTTTTATGTCCTAAAAAGGTAAATGCTTGTTGCTAATGTAATTTTATACCACCGTGTAAATTGCTCTTTAAACTATACAAATTTAATATCATATTACCTAATACAATATTAATCAAATAGAAAAATATAATTCTTATTCACTTTGTACAGTTCCAGTTAACATAGTTATACCAGGCCCTAGACAAGCGTGGAATTGTCAGGCCCATTTTAATGTCATAGCCCGTTTCGAATGAAACGGTTTGGTTTGCTTATTCATCTGTATTAAAAACCTCTTTACCAGGCCATGCGCCCTTGATGATGTCATTTCTTTTAGTGTTGACCAATGAGATGCTCTAGCTTAGCAAGTAATTAACTGGAAGCACTCCTAGTATACAGTCGACCCCCTATAACACTGTTGATTATTCCGTTTTATATGAATTTCATGTTGTATGAATCACTTAGATTTTACGAATACGTGTGCCGGGCTGTAAACGGCTCACGTATTTGTAAAATCTAAGTGACTCGTACAACATGGAATTCATATAAAACGGAATAATCAACAGTGTTATAGGGAGTGGACTGTAATATCATTTTGCAGATACTTGTAGGTATCCGAGCTCCTTAAAAATGCGGGGCCCTAGACAAAGTTGCGTATGTTGTGTAAAACAATCACTGGTCTAGCAATACTATGTCTTAATGTGAAATTTGATTTGATATTTTATAGTTCATCAGATATGACCCGTATATTGTAAAGTTTACTCATTAAATTTCAGAGTTCCGTGTTTTATCACGAAATCTATGGATTAGTTAAATGTTAAATAGAAAATTTTACACTAAAAATTGACCTCTTGAAGCTGCCAACTGCAAACATTTGTATCGTTGCTGGCCGAGTGGCTTAAGTGACACTTATCGGATCCGGCAGATCGAAAAACCCCAAGAATTTTTCGGGGGTGGTCCATCCGGATATATTGAACTCATCCTTCACCATCCGGCTGCCCCATTGTAGGTATGGTCGAACCCCTAATGGACTTGCAATTTTAATAACAATTAACAATTTTAATACGCCGATTTATCCGTGAATCCGTGAAAAATTTGTCATCAAAACATTTCTTAGTATAATTAATTGTCAGGCTAAATAAATAGTTATTTACAATTATTTATTTAAGTAGAGCGTTGTGTCGAAAGTAATTATGCTTAAAATGCAATCAAGTAATAACTGTAATAACTGTAATTGTTTGTAATATAATTAAATTTTAGTTTGTGTTATACTGTATATCTGATCTTCAAGGACTTTTTTATATGACTAGCATTGAATAACATATAAAATAACATTGAACATTGTCGACTGACATTTCCATTTGCTTGTAAAAATAAAAATAATAATAATAAAAGATAAGCTGTTGTCGAAAAAATGGATGGAATTTTCTAATGGAAATTACTCTGAACGATCAATGCATTGGGAGTGATCGTTTTGTGTAATTTCCTCACCGATTCTCGGAAGTGGTAAAGGGATAATCTGTAATTGCATGTTACAGTTCACTGCAGTTGTGATGTGTGAGGTGTTTACTTGTCATTTACATAGTAGAAGCCAATAGTTGCCAGATAGATCGTTAGAGCCGCCGGGCAGGTACCAGTATTTCTGAAACAGCTGCACTCGTTGGTTGTTCTCGTACCACGGTACTCAGGTTGTACCATGAGTAGACGGACCATGCACAAACATCCATAAAAAGCTCACACAATGACCAGCCCACGTATGGTTGATTCCAGACGTGAGTGTCACGTGTTAAGACTGGCATCTGAACAAAGACGTGTTACAGTGGAACAGCTTACGCCCACTATAACAGTGGTCAAGGCAGACGGGTTTCGACAATGACCATGTGATGTACCTTGCATCAGCTGGAGTTCGGTAGCCGTTGACCTGCACGGGTGCGTCTATTGACCACGCGACATTGCAAACAACACCTTGCAGGGACGAGGGAAAGCCGTCATCGGACCTCGGACATGTGGAAGAAGGTCATTTGGAGTAACGAATCCTATTTCACGATGAACCACACTGATGGCCAGGTCCTAATTTGTCATAAATAGCAAGAAGCCGCATCCCCTGGTTGTACAGACAGGGTTCCACGAGCTGTGATGGGGGTATCATGGTCTGGAAAGTGTTCTCTTGGCAAGGACCATTGCTCGTCATCCCACAATACTTGAGTGGTGAACGATAATGAGACCTGTTAGGTGTTCATCCTCACCCGTATCTCCAGACTATGTTTCTGACAAAGATGCCATGTTTCAATATGATAACGAACATGTCACCAGACGAAACTCACTTTGGAATGATGAGAGGAACACGACAATAAATTCCACAAACTTGATTCATTGAGATATGCTAAAACGTCTGGTGAGGTTGTTACCACACATTGCAGCATTCACCCACTCCTACCGGAAATGTGCACTGACAAAACTGCTCGAACAAATGTGGGTTTGGTTATTAATTAAGAATATAGGATAAGAATATGCTACCCAGTGTTTGCAAGTCGTAATCACTCAGAAAGGTAAACCAACCGTTATTAGGAAGGTGTTATTAAGATTACAATATTCGCATTTTTCTTATTATTTTACTCCAGATATTACGAAAATAAAATATTTCATATAACTAAACTGTTATATGAAATATTTGTAATTGTCGTGTAATTAAAAAATTTATTTATTTCAAAACATATCAGTAAGAGCAGTGAGCTATTCTCCGTGTTTGGACTCGACCTGTCAGGACCAGAAGACGACTTGGGTTAGAAATCGTATTAGCCTTGTACTTCCTCTTTTCTTTTGTCTATCATATAGCTTAACACATCTAGAATGAAGCTGGGATGCTGGGAGCGTATCATATTTACTCTTCTGTTTTGGATCGGATGACCATTATATTATTGTGGAGATCCATTGGTGAGTATTTTTATCATATTTTTACTGTTAAGTGGCACACCGAGTTTAGAATCTATCTTCGGTCACATCTAGCAATGGTGCAAAGAGCATTGAAGGTCCAGCAACAAGTTCAAGTGGAAGGGCTGCAAATAGCCATTTTCCAGCAAGATAATGCTTGGCCGCACAGAAGCGTTATCCAGGAATATGATCATACTTGTTGCCCACCTAGTATTTGTGGAAGCTCTTAGTGGCGTAGCGTGGGTGTCAGCGGAGGAAAATTTCGCCGCCCTCTTATTTAGGTATCTCAATTTAAAAGACTAAAATTCAGTTTGGTCACAGAATAAGTAATGAAAAATTCCGTGCTAGTGTTGCCACCTTTTTAAAATCGCCGACCCTGACGGCAGGTGAGGTTTCTTCGAACAGAAGTTCCTGACGCATGCATATATCATTTTGCAATGAAGAATAAATTGCAGTGCATGCTGGTTCTAAATCAGTTACAGTTAGCCACTAGGGAGACTTGGCTAGGACTAACGTAAGTAATCTGGATGACTTAGCCCTATTGGATATTGGAGGTAGATATGAGTATAAGCAAAAAAAAAAAAAAAAAAAACGGTCGACAGGTCGCGCACGATATCCCCGGACGGCGAGTCGTATGGTAACACTATTCCGTGCTCATTTCAGTCGGTCCGAATCGTAGGTGGACGAAAATATGAAATAAAATGGTTCAAATTCTTACAAGATATTATTATTATTTATTGTCAAATTTTGCCGGCCCCTAAAAAGTGCCGCCTCTGCCGCCCCCCTACGCTACGCTACTGGAAGCTCTGGTCCCATTTGGGATGCTAGCTTCAACCATGTACGAGTGTGAAGGTTCTGAAATGGAAGTTGTAACTTCTGTGGTCAAATCTGTCGCATGATGTCATATTGTGCCTGGACTCTCTATGCTTAACCGTATGGTCGCATGTATTCAGGAAGGAGAAAGTCATACACGGTTGTTCCTTTAAATTGTACCGTTGTTTCACAGGAAATTGTCCCTCTGCTGTGATATTGTAATCACTTATTATAATCGTCATTACATTTAAGCTAGTAAAGTTTCTTTCGATTCCAACACCTTGATGAATAACTTCTTGTAATGAGGATACATTAAACCATTAAAACGGTTCGTAATATACTTAAACTTTAAAAAGTAGACAATGCTGATTAAAAGATAAGACAGCTTTAGCGGTTAATAATCATTTATCAAAGAAACTAACCATAAATCTTTTGTTTTATGCTTGTTTTGATTTTAAATTAATGAATGAAATTAAATATAACTTTCCTGTATTTAACTAAACTTCAAGGTCTTTTATTCAACTTGATTTTTGGCATACCAGTAATTATTATCGATAATACTGTATACATTATCTTTTATTGCCTTACTTCAATGGAATAAAATTTAATTATCATTATACTGAAAGTTATCTATAGGTATCACCTTATCTCCTTACCTTCATGTTCACGACAATGTTACCAACATGCAAAATCAGTTTAAAAATTGGAAACTATATTAGAAATTCCCAAGCAGCACTAGCGTAAACTTTAAACTAGTTTTGAATATTTTTTTTACTCTTTTCGCCCTGTGGGCATCTAAGAGGGCCTCTTTTTGCGAGCCCATTACGGGTTCGGCCAGACTCACAATGGGGCGGCCGGGTGGTGAGGGACGGGGCACGACATATCTGAACGGACCATCACCCGAAAAATTCCTGGGGATTATTTGACCCGTCCGGATTCGAATTCGGTCTCCCAGAATGGTAGGCTGTCACTTTCATCGTTCGACCTGCCGTCCGGCCCGCTTTTTTAACTTGTGAGCCATTAAGATTGCGTTTATAACTATATCCATTGTGGATTCGGCAAGGCCCACATTGGATGTGTCTGTGAAGTGAAGACTTGACATATTTGGAACATCCGCCCACGAAAAGATTTTTGGAATTGCTTGTTCGTATTTGATTTCGGGTTTTCTAGAGCGGTAGACAACGCCTTAACTGCTTCTGCCTTGGGCCATTTATTATTGTAATTCATTTAATAGTTATTTTTAAGCAGTTCAAATCTATACATCTTTTCAGAAATATAAATGATTAATGTAAAATAGAAATATAAGCAAAAGTGTGTTTCTAAATGACAAACAGATAAATAGTTCGCTAGAGAAAACGTACATTTTCTGAACTACGCCATTAGATTACAGTATTTAGTTGCCTGTCACTTGAAAACATCCAAAACGGAGATGAACAAATAAATAACTATAATAATTTATTATAACATTTTATCATATTTTAGTATACAAAATTGCAATTTTATTAAAAATATTAAATTTAAAAAGGTTTTGGAATGTTAAAACTGGCAACACTATTCTTATTCCGCGTGAAATGTATAGTAAAGTAAACACATGTGAATGGATTAATATTTAGGTAAATTGAAAAATTTATTTTAAAAATAAGTTTGATCTGTTTAATTTTGTTGTTAGAGTTATTAATAATTATTATTTTATAATTTTTTTACTATTAATGAAAAATTAATTTGTTTAATAATGAAAAAAAATTTCAACAGCTTAAATAACACAGAGCAGTGTTGTTTCAATTTGAGAAATTTGAATATAATACATGTGTTTAAATTTTATAAAGAAGAGTCTAACAGACAATACTTTAACTTATGAGCAAATTTTGTAAAAAAAACTATTTCTGGAATATTGCATGTGGATTATCATGCCAATTAAATTGCTAATTCCCTGAGAAATAAGTATGTTTCTTAAATATATTAATAGGTATGATAAACAGTATACCATTGGCACACTCAGGATTTAATCTTGGGGGAGCCAAAATCCTGATTGAATCATTGATAGGATCCGTAAATGTGTTTGAATAAAAATGTTTTAATACAAATTCCCACCTAATGTGATTGCTAATTCATGAGTAGTATAGAAATAGAACACAGGACACAATATAAGTAAAAAAACTAAATAAATTTTAATTAGGAAAAGATTTTTGGAAAATTTTCTATTCTTTTTTGAAATTACTGGTGAATGCACATCTTTACTTGATGTAAATGTAAAGAATTTTTAATTGACAAATTTGGCTAATTATCCATGAGTTTTGTAAATAAAATAGTCAATGTAATACAGTTGTCCCTTGATAATCCGACAGGTATGNAACAATGTAATTACAAATAAACAAAGTTTATATGCTGCATGTAAAAGCTTTATTACTTGTACAGTACATCACTATTATACACTATAATATATATAAGTAAATGTATATTATATACAATAAATATAATATAGAAAACAAAACGAGATATTTTGTACAGGACATATGTAAACAAAATTTCTTATGCAGCATAAATTACATATTTCTACAACATTATGAAAAACTTAAAATATCTAATAAAGAGATATTATTCACTTTTGCTTAAAATCATTCTAAACATAACCAAAAGTATAATAAAGTGTAAAGAAATTTTCATTCTTTGAATTATTAATTTTAAAAAATTATGTTTACCAACAATTTATATTCTTTTTAATATGCAAAAGCAAGCACTTATATAAATATACTTTCTCACTAAATATTAGCAATAACTAACTACACTAAATCTAGCAACATGTAGCTAGATTCTGTTATCTGACAATGTTTCTAATAAGATAGTTTAGTGATATTCTTTAATAATTCATTTCAAAACAATAAAGTTGTGAAACAAAATATATAATTTGAATGTAAAGTGAAAAGCTTCTTAAAAGAAACTACTTGTCAAGTGATATTGACGTATTAAAACAGTATACTTAGTATTTCAGCATGTATATAAGATTTAGAGATTAAATCTATACATGGGCATAGCCAGGAAGGGGGCATGGGTGGGCACGGCCTCCCCAGTTAACCTGGTGCCCTCCCCAGAAAAATCACAGCCAAAAAAGTGTTGAGCCAATTTGCAAAAAGAAATAAAAAGTTGAAGCTAATTTAATTGGGTGTAGTGTACTGCAGCCCACAATTAATCTCTGAATATTGGACTGAACTTTGAATGGATCTGCAATAATTCTCTACAACCTGACGATGTGAATTTATAGGAAAGTTGAAAAATTCTGATCCTAAAGAAAAAAAAAAAGAGTCAACGGCTTTCTGTACCCAATGTGAAAAGTGTATCTGTAATCTCTATGTACAGTTTAGTCTCTATGGAGTGACACCACAATAAGATCTCGCATCACCTGAAAATCTTGCTAGGGCCGCCTCTGATTCGGGCAGTGAAGAAAGTTTTCTTTCCAATTCGGCCCGGAGGAAAAAACTGTTGGCCACCCCTNGTGTCATCGTGTAAAAATTGGATGGGGAGATTCACATCGCGACATGCTTCTGTGCAAGCAGACACGTAACGGGGACGGGTACCTTGACGGGAGGTTTGTCGGACTACTGAGCATGTCGGATTAAAAAACGTCGGACTATAGAGGGACAACTGTATATGTAAAACGAAAATGATGAGCTCTAAATATTTCTAACAGTGGCTAATTCACTTTTATAAATATTTCTAAGGATATTCAACAACTTTTAATGAATATTTTTTACTTACATAATTACAATCTTTAACCAAATAGTTTGATCCGTAAATTTAATAACGTATTTTATAATAATTGTTATGAGTTTTGCAAAGAAAATATCAAAAATTACAAGAATATCATTTATGTTATGCAATGTATTTAGTTTATTTAAAAACTTTTAAAATTTAGCAATAATTCTAATTTAAGATGTGTTTTATATGTTGTAAAACTTAAACTATTATAAATGTGATGTTATATATCTTATTTCCTATAATGCAGTTTTTGGTTCATTGAAGTAAAATTGTCAATTATGGAATCGACAACTTTAATAATTAAGCACTTACCTTCTGAATTTACTACTGAAGAGAAAGAAGAATTGCTTCAGCATTTTGGAGCCACTAAAGTACGTTGTATGTCAAATACTGGGAGAATGGTAGGTATCATTTTCAGTTATATCATATAAAATTCATATGATGTTACATTGATTTTACTGTGTTTTGTTGAAAGCATTTGTTGATGATTTAATTATGGTAATAATTTAAACCAATTATTTTAAAAACGGAAATTAATAATAATATTTTTTAATCTTAATTTCATTTATTAAAAAATTATAAACTAGAATAATGAAATAGTAAGGAGTAATAGGACATTGAAATCTATAGCTAGATCTAGACCTCGCATTCAAATATCAATTTTTTTTTATAATACAAATGAACAGTAAAATATGTGATAAAGCAAAATGTGTAGCTAGAATTGAAATCTTTCAAATAAAATTTCTGGGTAGATTAGAAGTTATTTAAATGTAAATTTCATCTTCTGCAATCATCTATTAAATTGTGTTTGTAATCAGGATATTATTCTGATAATTGATGTTTTTTCACATAATTTTAAATCGTTATAACTAGGAATGCACTATTAATCCCACTATCAAATTTTAAGAATTGTAATTGCAAAATATTCAGTAAATATTAGAAAAATTACCAAATTTAAAATAAAAGAAGTAAATCTTCATTATATCAGGAATGCACAACCTTTTGTGAAGAAGGGCCAAATTAGGATTAAGTTTACTGACTTACTGCTGGACCTCCAAGCAATTAATGTGATGGCTGAGATTGGATGCTGGCGGCAATCTTCTTTATGTCTGGTGTAATGGCAGATGTTGAAACAACCAGCAGATTTTNAAAAATAAAAACTACAAGTACAAAAATAATTTCTCTCTATTTTTCATATTATGCAAAGATTTTTCTGTGTTTACTAACCATTTATTATGCATCATTAAATTTATACATATTGTACAAGACTTCTACGCATAATAAACAAATTGCCTTTTCACATTTTTTGTATTCATATTTTGTTAATAACTTGTTATTTAGTGATACAATGCAGTAATTATATCCTTTTCTTTTTTACATTCGCATTCACAGTGTTATCTATTTCTTCAATTGCTATTGACTTGTATTGCATATAATATGATTCTAATTTCTAACTGATATACAGTAATTGATTTCACAGGATTTTAATGCTAAAAAATGATTAATTTAAGTACTATTTTTTGAATTCACTGTACTTACCAAAAAAACCAGATGACATTTTAAATTTTCAGTATACAGTAGAGCCTTGATTATCCGACTCAATTGGAGACTGGGGTTGGTCGAATAATTGAAAAGTCGGATAACCGAAAAGTATGAAAAAGTCCATTATTAGTGTAGTATATTATTATATCCCATGTAATTAGTATATCACTATTAACCTACTTCGCGTTGAATTTTCATTGATGTTAAGCCTAACAAAAATTTTTTAAAATAATAATCGTCGCTATTGTATCGTTAAAAATTAGAAAATTAAGCCTCGTTTAAATACTGGCTCCCTTTCATGGTCGAATGAGTGTTGCCAGCTAAAACACGTAAAAATAATATTAAAGTAGCCAAGACATAGCCAAATATTGTAGCGCCACATCACTAGCGGACATTTGAAATTTGCCGACTAGGA